>NC_135813.1:57048000-57203000 GCF_964213995.1 Mustelus asterias | reverse complement strand
TTGGGAAACAATCAGGAACCAGGCTTAGGGGGTTAACCCCGTTAAGCAGCGGATTCTGTTCTGGAATGTTCATGGGAGCTGACTGAAACCATGAGGTTGTAAGCCTCTGGATGGCCTTTACCTGTAAATAAATGTGTCTATTACACCATCTCTCTCAAAATGGTATCATGCAATGGCGGTATTGCAAAGTCCACATTTCTAGAATCATAGAGCACCGAGTGAGGCTATTCGGCCCATCGTGCCTGCTCTGGCTCTTGAGTTGTCCAATTCCCATCTCCTGGTGAATTTTCCCTTTCAACTATTTATCCAATCGCAGAATCATGGGGGTGAATTTTACTGTCCCCCCCACCTCGTAGCGGGCGAGGGGCGGAGCACGGAAAGGTCCGTTGACCTCGAGGGGGGGGAGGAATTTTCCGGTTTCGAGGCGAGCGAGGCTGGAAAATCCCACCCACAGAATCCCTACAGTGCAGAAAAGGCCATTCAGCCCATCGAGTCTGCACTGACACCCTACCTAGGCCCAATCCCCAGCCACTCCCAGTAACCCTCTGCTTTGATCACAGCTAATCCATCTAACCTGGATTCACATCAATGATTGAAATCTCCCTCGCTCACACACAGCTGTGAATAAAAAGCTCTTGACTCTGTGTTCAGAAGCAGAAGCTGTTAATAATGGATTGGGAGGAACGTGGTTTGAAGCATCGCCTCAGGATCAGCTGCAACATTTCCCCCAGAGTCCCAGCTCAAAGTCCCAGGAGTTTGATTAACAGGCCCGATCGATCACTCCAGGCCTGCTTACCCTGCTGGCTAATTGAGCTCCTCACTGCTTAATTATACTTCATGCTCAATGGCTGGCTACCTGTGAAGGTTCAGTTTGTGAATGTTTCCTCACACACGCACAAATGCTCCTGGGTTCAGATCTGAGTGGTTGCTGAAGCAACTGCGGGGCCTTGAAACCTACTCATCAATGGGTGCCTGTGGGGGGGTGGTGGGGGGTGGTGAGATGGGGAGGGGGTGTGGTGAAATGAGGGGGAGGGGCCCAGGTGAGGGGAGGGGGTGTGAGGTGAGGGGATAGAGGGGGAGGGGGGGGTGAGGGAAAGGTATTATTCAATCACCCGGAGATGTTGAAATCGCTGAATTGAGGATGTGACTGTGGCTGGAATTTGCTGGAAAACTCTTGCATCCCAACCACCTCCCCCCCCCCACCGCCACCCCCCCCCACCTCCCCACCGCCACCCCCCCCACCCCCCCTCCCTCCCGCCTTGCCCCTGTCTCTTGCCACAACCACACGGAAATAAATGTGTGATGGGATTAAGGAGTAAAAACACCATTCCTCAAATCGGATATAGAATGAATAGGCAGCCGGACCCCCCCGGACTTTATGAAACCTGAGCTCCACATTGCTGGATTTGTGAGCTGGACAGGGCAACTGAAGGCCCAATGAGACCATCACTGGGTTACCCCACAATCATCCAATCAAAATCAACAAGGCAAATACCCCCAATATCACAGTTTAAAGTTTATTTATTAATGCCACAAGTAGGTTTACATTAACATGGCAATCATAGAATCATAGAATCCCTACAGTACAGAAAGAGGCCATTCGGCCCATCGAGTCTGCACCGACCACAATCCCACCCAGGCCCGACCCCCATATCCCTACATATTTATCCACTAATCCCTCTAACCTACGCAACTCAGGACACTAAGGGCAATTTTAGCATGGCCAATCAACCTAACCCGCACATCTTTGGACTGTGGGAGGAAACCGGAGGAAACCCACGCAGACATGAGGAGAATGTGCAAACTCCACACAGACAGTGACCCAAGCCAGGAATCGAATCCGGGTCCTTGACGCTGTGAGGCAGCAGTGCTAACCACTGTGCCACTGTGAGTTGGGTATGGGGGGTTGCCTGACTGTGCGGAAGGTGGCTCCCCTCAATCCCCCCCCCTCCTTCCCCCAACCTTTCAGCTGGGTTGGCAGGCAGGGAGTGGAGTGGGGGGGCGGAGGGGGGGGGGGGGGGCTGGGGGGCGGGGGGGTGTGTGCCAGGCCCCACTGCCCCTTGCATGTCAGTGCTGAGAGAGTGCTGCATGCTCTGATATGATGTTCTCGGGGCAAATAAGTGATGGGTAATAAATGCTGGCCAAGCCTGTGACACCCACGTCCCAATAATCAATACCCCATTCGCTTGCTCAGGCTGCAGCGCGCCTTTTGAAGAGCAGGGGGCGATCTCCTGGGATCCCAGTCAATATTTATCCCCCAAAGAAAAATCACTGAGAGAGTTATCTGGTCATTGCCACGATGATGTTTGTGGGAGCTTCCTGTGTACAAAATGGCTGCCGGGCAGCAAACGTTATCCAATGAATCCCGGTTTCCTCTTTCTGCCTGGGCTCTCTGTTTCCTCACGCTGATGTGAGCATTCCCGCGGCGAGGTCCCGACGGATTTAACAGAAAACCATTGATCCCAAAGCAACTTGGAACTTGCCCTTGACACTGAGACTAAAAGGAAAACCATGGCCTCACCATGTGTCTGGGATCCACAGGAGCAGCCAATCCCGAGGACTCACACCAACAACAAATTTGCATTTATATAGCACCTTTCACATGGTAAAACGAGGCCAGAGCGTGGTAACTTCTGGTGAACTGTCCCCAGCATTACCTCTAATTCTATCATTTACTCACGTTCCATGCTTCTAAAACTCGATTCTAACTCTTATAAATGGACCTACCTCATATTAAGTTGATCTTTCTCTATACCCTAGCTATGACTGTAACAATACATTCTGCACTCTCTCCTTTCTTTCTCTATGAACGGTATGCTTTGTCTGTATAGTGCGCAAGAAACAATACTTTTCACTGTATGTTAATACATATGACAATAATAAATCAAATCAAATCAAAAAAAGCTGCCTCACAGCAGTTTCATCAAACAATGTCTGATACTGAGCCAATAAGGGCGGTATTTGGTCAGATGTTGGGTTATATAGGGTTCACCACATGACTTGCTCTCAAGCTCCAGCCATTATTCGGCCGACACATCCATCCTTCTGCCTTCCTCCACCAATCAAAAAGCCAAAAGACTCATTATCCAAGTCGAGGATGTTTGACTGTCAGTTTTCCCACATTTTCAATATCTTTATATCTGGTAAAGAGAAATGTTCAGAGAACATTTTTTAAAATACTACATTTTTGAATATGCAGATGATTTTTCTCCAGGTCCGCACACGACAGCATCCTGGAGATTGTGATCTTTAATTCCTGGAGACTCCAGGCCAGTCATAGAATCACAGAATCCCTACAGTGCAGAAGGAGGCAATTCGGCCCATTGAGTCTGCACCGACAACAATCCCACCCAGACCCTATCCCCATAACCCCACATATTTACCCTGATAATCCCCCTGACACTAAAGGGCAATTTAGTGTGGGCAATCCACCTAACCCGCACATCTTTGGAGTGTGGGAGGAAACCGGAGCAGCCGGAGGAAACCCACACAGACACGAGGAGAACGTGTAAACTCCACACAGACAGTGACCCAAGTCGGGAATCAAATCCGGGTCCCTGCCGCTATGAGGCAGCAGTGCTAATCACTGTGTCGCCACAACTCTCCAGTCCTGGAGAATTGCTGTTACGCATTGTTGTGTTATCTGTAACTATCTGTAAAGAACCAATAAGGAATTAGCTCAGAACTAATTGTTGTGTGTAAGTGTTCCGGGGGTCCACGTTTCACAGCTGCACTTAGACTGATATGTAACAGAACCAGTTCAATCCAGTCCTTCCACTGCACAAGGCAGTGTGGCAATTAAAGATAAAGGGGTCAATTTTCCCGCACTGCGTGCCCCTGGAATCATCACGGCAGGACGGAACATTTGTACGGACCATTTAAAGGTCCGTTGACCTCAGGTGGGAATTTCTGGTCTTGGGGCTGTGGGAAACTGAAAAATCCCGCCCCAAGTGTTCTGATTGTTCCAAGTTTAAAGTGTGATTATTACCGACGTCTGATAACCAAAGGACAGCAAGAACACACGGAGTCGGATCCTCTGACCTCGCCCATGGCTGTGAATGGAGTTTTGGCTGAGTGCCAAATTCTCCGCTCTCGCTGGCAGCACAGCCGGGCGCACAAGCGCAGTGTATTCCGCCCATTGTCTGTTGACCACTCTGTCAAAAGACCAAAAACTTGGTCAAAGAATTAGATGTCAAGAAGCGTTTTACCGGTGATAATCTCATTTCTGTTGCCTCGTTCTTTCACTGGTTTTGAGATTGAAATCTCAGTGCAGAAATGAAGGGAAACAATCGCGTGAAAATGTTTCTGACCGGAAAGCCATTCATGAGGGGATTCAGTCTCGGTCTGAGGATTTAACATTGCTGAGGCCCAGGCAGGATTTGGCACTGAGCTAAGGTGGAGATGTTGAGGTAGGTGACTCCAAAACCTGGGTCAAAGTGCTAACTTTTAAGAGGGATATGAAAGGAGGAGAAAGGCAGAGAGGTTCAGGGTACAAAATCCAGCCTTCGGGCCTAGGCAGGCAAAAGGCCTGGAGGATGGGCAAGAGGTGAGCGGAGGCTACAAGGTCTCTGGGTGGACCACGGTGCTCCTGTGACCAAGCTAGAAAGCATTCGACGGGGCGTTGGACTAAGTGCTTGAAAATGGGATTGGAATAGATTGGTGCCTGATGGTTGGTGCCGACACGATGGGCTGAAGGGCCTCTTTCTGTACTGTGTATCACTCTATGAAAGTTAGAGCCAGTCTCGGGGTCACGGGGTGGATGTGTGCTGCTCCTAGTCTGAAGCACCATCTGACAACGAGAGCTATGGGAATTCTCCCAGCTCCCCAGGTCAGTTAATCCTGGTAAATAGATAAACTAAACCAGATTCCCTGGCGGAGCCACAGAGATAAATCCCAGCAGAGAAAGAGCCCAAATGAAGAGCTCAGACTATCACGTGCAGCTGAGGCCCTTGTGTAGACAGACTGAAAGAAACCAGGGATAAAAAGCTAATGGAAAATCGAATAGAATCAGCTGTAATAATGGACCTGGGTCACAGCATCACATTCAATAGCAGCTGCTAAAGAGATAGGACACAGAGACGCTGCATAGACAGAGAGGGATTGAGACAGAGAGAGTGAGAGAGAGACAGAGAGAGAGTTACAGAGATTGAGAGAGAGAGAGCGAGAGACAGGGGGAGAGAGACATAGAGGGAAATAGAGAGACAGAGCGAGAGTGACAGAGATAAAGAGAAAGAGGGAGAGAGAGAGAAGAAGTGAGAAGGAGGGAGAGAGAGAGTATGATGTATGTACTGCTTGAAGTAAAGTGCAGGAAGAAGCACAAAGTTGGTTTAGTAATTTAAACACTGGGAAACTCTTTATTCCAGGTGTGCTCTGTCCCACAGTCGGATCTTAGTCTGCTTCACCAGGTTCCACACTGGGAGCCTTTTGCTACCAAATAAACCTGTTGGACTTTAACCTGGTGTTGTTAGACTTCTTATGGAGCTAAACCCCCCCAGGGGTCATATGACCCACACTCTTAAAGGGGCAGTACATACCCCAAACCCTCAACACACATATATCAAACCCCTCCCCCTTTAATCCAAACCTCCCGCAACCCAAACATAAATACATACAGAAAATATTTACACAGAGCATTGCAAACGGTTACAGTCCCCAAAAGAAATCCCTTCAGACAGTTCACACGGACATGATGAGTGTATCAGCGGGCTGGTGGTTTTGTACAGGCTGCTCCCTCATTTCAGGAACCTTTCCCTGAGTATTCTCCCGGGATTCTGGAAGATTCTGCTGCTCAGTGTGGGGGTCCCTCTCTGACGGGCTGGGGGTGGCTGGTGTCACTGATGCTGCTTCCTCCCTTGGGCTGGCTGACCCTGACTCTGGAACCCTAGCCTCGGGCCACACCAATAAAGAACAAAGAACAAAGAAAATTACAGCACAGGAACAGGCCCTTCGGCCCTTCAAGCCTGCACCAACCATGCTGCCCGTCTGAACTAAACCCTCTACCCTTCCGCGGACCACATCCCTCTATTCCCATCCTATTCATGTACTTGTCAAGACGCCCCTTAAAAGTCACTACTGTATCCGCTTCCACTACCTCCCCCGACAACGAGTTCCAGGCACTCACCACACTCTGTGTAAAAAATCTGCCTCGTACATCTCCTTTAAACCTTGCCCCTCGCACCTTAAACCTGTGCCCCTTAGTAATTGACTCTTCCACCCTGGGAAAATGCTTCTGGCTATCCACTCTGTCCATGCCCCTCATAATCTTGTAGACTTCTATCAGGCCTCCCCTCAACCTTCGTCATTCCAGTGAGAACAAACCAAGTTTCTCCAACCTCTCCTCATAGCTAGAAATCATAGAAACCCTACAGTGCAGAAAGAGGCCATTTGGCCCATCGAGTCTGCACCGACCACAATCCCACCCAGACCCCTACATATTAACCCGCTAATCCCTCAAACCTACACATCTCACTAAGGGCAATTTTAGCATGGCCAATCAACCTAACCCGCACATCTTTGGACTAATGCCCTCCATACCAGGCAACATCCTGGTCAATCTTTTCTGTACCCACTCCAAAGCATCCACATCCTTCTGGTAGTGTGGCGACCAGAGTTGAACACTATATTCCAAGTGCAGCCTAATTAAGGTTCTATAAAGCTGCAACATGACTTGACAATTTTTAAACTCAGTGCCCCGGCCGATGAAGGCAAGCATGCTGTATGTCTTCTTGACTACCTTCTCCACCTGCCTTGCCACTTTCAGTGACCTGTGTATCTGTACACATCCTGGACGGGTTCTGGCGTTTGTGGGGCTTCCCACCTTTGATCCGTGCTGTGACCAACCGGTCCAAACCAGCTCACCCCGGTCTGTACCGTGTGGGACAAACCAGCTCAACCCAGTCTGTACCATGTGGGACAAACCAGCTCACCCCGGTCTGTACCATGTGGGACAAACCAGCTCCCCCCCGGTCTGTACCATGTGGGAAAAGACCAGCTTCCCTCTCATCTGTAACATGTGGGACAAAGATCCCATCTGTGTAACCATGGTAACCGCTGTCCGCTTCTCCAGATGTATAATTCCTGGTCAGGATGAACTCCCCTTTCTGGAAAGTCCTCAACTCCGCACTTCCTGCTCTTTGGCTACCCGTCCCTCTCCGTTCCGTTCACCTCCTCTCGGGGCTCCTCCGGCTGCAGGAGGTCGGACTTGGTTCTCAATTTCTGGTTGAACCTCAGTGAAGGCGCGAGCACTGGCGTGATTCGTGTGGTGTGTCATGTGTGGTGTGTCACGTGTGGTGTGTCACGTGTGGTGTGTCGCGTGCGGTGTGTCATGTGTGGTGGTACATACTCAGGAATGTATTTACCCGCTGCCCTAGTGACCCCTCCCCTTGCGACACGTTCAGAGACTGTTCCAGCGTCTGAACCAATCGCTCTGCCAGACCATTCGTCACCGGGTGAGACGATGCCAACCTCATGTCTGATTCCGGGATGTTCTGTGAACTCGGTGAAATCCTGAGCTACAAACTGGGATCCATTGTCACTCACCACTTGTTCCGGATTTCCAAACCGGGACAATATTCCATCGGGTTTTTGTAGCATTGACTCCAGCGATGTGGATTTCATCGCCGCGACCTCCGGCCACTTGGAGTGGGAATCCACTCCCACTAAGAGCATCTGCCCTTCCACTGGCCCGGCAGAGTCGATGCGGATTCACTGCCACAGCAACTGGGACCATTCCCACGGCTGAAGAGGTGACACTAAGATGAGTGGTAGAGCAAAGTGTGCAGAGTACGCTGAAAGTCTGCAAAGGGATATAGATAATCTAAGTGAGTGGGCGAGGGTCTGGCAGATGGAGTACAATGTTGGTAAATGTGAGGTCAACCATTTTGGTAGGAATAACAGCAAAATGGACTATTATTTAAATGATAAAAAATTGCAGCATGCTGCTGTGCAGAGGGATCTGGGTGTCCTTGTGCAGGAATCACAAGGAGTTGGTTTGCAGGTGCAGCAGGTAATTAAGAAGGCAAATGGAATTTTGTCCTTTATTGCTCGAGGGATAGAGTTTAAAAACAGCGAGATAATGTTGCAGCTGTATAAGGTGCTGGTGAGGCCACACCTGGAGTACTGTGTACAGTTTTGGTCTCCTTACTTGAGAAAGGATATACTGGCACTGGAGGGGGTGCAGAGGAGATTCACGAGGTTGATTCCGGAGTTGGCTTATGAGGAGAGACTGAGAAGACTGGGGCTATACTCATTGGAATTCAGAAGAATGAGGGGAGATCTTAAAGAAACATATAAGATTTTGAAGGGAATAGGTAAGATAGAAGCAGAGAAGTTGTTTCCGCTGGCAGGTGAAACCACAACTAGGGGGCATGGCCTCAGAATAAGGGGGAACAGATTTAGGACTGAGTTGAGGAGGAATTTCTTAACACAAAGTTTTCAAGTTTTTAGGTGTTTAAAGCTTCAGGTTTTTAGATGTCCAGATCACCAACAACCTGTCCTGGTCCCCCCTCCATGCCGTCACTATAGTTAAGAAAGCCCACCAATGCCTCTACTTTCTCAGAAGACTAAGGAAATTTGGCATGTCAGCTACGACTCTCACCAACATTTACAGATGCACCACAGAAAGCATTCTTTCTGGTTGTATCACAGCTTGGTATGGCTCCTGCTCAGCCCAAGACCGCAAGGAGCTACAAAAGGTCGTGAATGTAGCCCAATCCATCACGCAATCCAACCTCCCATTCATTGACTCTGTCTACACTTCCCGCTGTCTCAGCAAAGCAGCCAGCATAATTAAGGACCCCACACACCCCGGACATTCACTCTTCCACCTTCTTCCTTCGGGAAAAAGATACAAAAGTCTGAAGTCACGTACCAACCGACTCAAGAACAACTTCTTCCCTACTGCTGTCAGACTTTTGAATGGACCTACCTCGCATTAAGTTGACCTTTCTCTACACCCCAGCTATGACTGTAACACTACAATCTTGTTTCCTTCTCTATGAACGGTATGTTTTGTCTGTATAGCGCGCAAGAAACAATACTTTTCACTGTAAATACATGTAACAAAAATAAATCAAATCAAATCAAAGAGTTGTGAATCTGTGGAATTCCCTGCCCAGTGAAGCAGTTGAGGCTACCTCATTGACTGTTTTTAGGGCAAGGATAGATACATTTTTGAACAGTTAAGGAATTAAGGGTTATGGTGAGCGAGTGGGTAAGTGGAGCTGAGTTCACAAAAAGATAATTGATTATTGAATGGCGGAGCAGGCTCGAGGGGTCAGATGGCCTACTCCTGCTCCTAGTTCTTATGTTCTTATGTTCTTAAGGGTTGCACCTTCCATACCAAAACCCGGGATTCACACGATCCCACTTTCTCTTCAATTTGTGCATCAACATTCGGCCGCCGAGAATAGCTTCTTGCTATTTCTTTCATTGGCAGCACTCCCGGGTGCTCTTGGTGCATTCGTTCCAGCACCTTTCCTCTTAATGATAATGACAACTCGTATACAAGAATCTATCTCGCTCTGCCTTAAAAACATTCACAGACTCTGCTTCCACTGCCTTTTGAGGAAAAGAATTCCAGAGACTCACCACCGCCTGAGATTAAAAAATTCTCCTCATCTCTGAATTAAATGAGCAACCCTGTATTTTTAAACTGTGACCCCCTAGTTGTAGATTCTCCCACAAGAGGAAATATCCTCTCCACATCCACCCTGTCAATACCCCTAAAGATCTTATATGTTTCAATCAAGTCGCCTCTTACTCTTCTAAACCCCACTGGATATAAGCCAAACCTCTTTAACCTTTCCCCATCAGACAACCTGCCCATTCCTGGTAGTAAACGTTCTCTGAACTGCTTCTAACACATTTACATCTTTCCTTAATTAAGGAGACCAATATTCCAGACCATTGGGTTGAGCGAATTTGAGTCCATCAAAGCATGTCCCCTGAGGGCTACTATGCCATTGTCATTGGGGCAGCACGGTGGCACAGTGGTTAGCACTGCTGCCTCACAGCGCCAGGGACCTGAGTTCAATTCCCAGCTTGGATCACTGTCTGTGTGGAGTTTGCACGTTCTCCCCTTGTCTGCGTGGGTTTCCTCCCAGTGCTCTGGTTTCAAAGTCCAAAGATGTGCAGGTTAGGTTGATTGGCCATGATAAATTGACCCTAATGACAGGGGGATTAGCAGGGTAAATATGTGGGGTTACGGGGATAGGGCGTGGGTAGGATTGTGGTTGGTACAGACTCGATGGGCTGAATGGCCTTTTTCTGCACTGTAGGGATTCTATGATGATTGTAGGCCAGAAAGAGGCCATTGGGCCATCAAATTCATGCTAGTACTCTGTACAGAATTCTACTCAGTTCCAATGCCTCGCTCTATCCCCGTGGCCCTGCAGGTTCATTTCCATCAAATACCTGTCCAATTTCCTTTGGAAATTGTTGACTGTCTCCGTGTGCCCCTCGTTATAGGCAGCACATTCCAGCTCAGTATCACTGGCTGTGTGACACACTGAAGTCAGAACGAGCAAATAATACAGAGCCAGGTTCTCCATCAGTCAGCTGTGGCAAGAGAGCTGGCTGCAACTCAAAACCAATCAGAACCAGCACTGGGAAAAGCTTCTGTGGGGCAGTATGGAGCTTTCATTATCTTTATTATTCAGAGGGAAGGGTGTGAAGTTCAGTGGAGCACGAGTGCTTGGATTACAACCGTCATTCTGGATGTTCAATTTAATAAAGGAATTTAGTTCAAACCTAACCTCATCTGACTCCAGACTTGTTGATCTATATCTGCTTGGGGATTGGAGATGTGTTTATGACACTGTGTATGTGGGTCTATGTGTGTGTGGTGCGTGTTATGTCTATGCGGCTTTTTTTTATTGTGAAAACTCCCTAGTCGCCACACTCCAGTACCTGTTCAGGTCCACTGAGGGAGAATTTAGCACAGCCAATGCACTAACCAGCACGTCTTTCAGAGTGTGGGAAGAAACTGGAGCACTCGGAGGAAACTCACGCAGACATGGGGAGAACTTGCAAACTCCACACAGACAGTGACCCAAGCCGGGAATTGAACCCGGGTCCCTAGCGCTGTGAGGCAGCAGTGCTAACCACTGTGCCACCTTTGTGTGTGTGTGTGTACCTTTGTGTGTGTGTGTGTGTGTGTGTGTGTGTGTGTGTGTGTGTGTGTGTGTGTGTGTGTGAAGTCTGTTTGTGTGTTTTTGTGGTGTGTGATCAGCATGATCAGATCACAAGGGATACTATTGTTATTCCCTGCTTACACTGTCTTATCATTAGATATTGGGGAGGATGGGTCCACTCCTGAGTGTTTGCCCAGCCCCACTTACCGTGCGAGAAGACAATGTGCAGTCACGACACTGACTATAATAGTATCACAATGCATACCTCTGTGTGAAACAGTATGGGCTGGCTCATGTCTTTCTGAGTATTGACTGTTTTTAATCAGTTTCTGGATTCTAGGAGCAAATTTTACAAATATTGGGAAATTGGTGGGGATTCTCCCTTCCAGTGAGGATAGAGAGGTAAAATTTTAAATATTAATGTCACAAGTAGGCTTACATTAACACTGCAATGAAGTTACTGTGAAAATCCCCTCGTCGCCACACTCCAGCGCCTGTTCGGGTACACTGAGGGAGAATTTAGCACGGCCAATGCACCTAACCAGCACATCTTTCAGACTGTGGGAGAAAACCAGAGCACCCAGAGGAAACCCACACAGACATGGGGAGAACGTGTAAACTCCACATAGACAGTGACCCAAGCCAGGAATCAAACCGGGTCCCTGGTGCTGTGAGACAGCAGTGCTAACCACTGTGCCACCGTGTAGTGCAACTTTCCAGTCTGTTCTGAAGAAGAGTCATAATGATTCGACACGTTAACTCTGCTTCTCTCTCCACAGGTGCTGCCAAAGCTGCTGAGTTTGTCCAGAATTTTCTGTTTCTATTTATTCTCCAGCGTCTGCAGTATTCTACTTTCATTTCCAATATGTACCTCAGGCGAGTGAGAGTCAGTGCCCAGAACATGTTGCTCGACCATTCACCCAATTCCCTGTAAATAATGAAAGCTCGATCAATCACCCACAGGCAGAGTACAATGAATTGGTCTATGGTGAGCTGCGTTAATCCCCCCACCCTTTCCTGAACCAGACTGTAACTTATCCTCTCCCAGCCCTTTGGCACAATCCGCATTTGCCAAAATCTTTTGTGGGTCATGCCTCCATGGCAGAGTAGTTGGGCAGCACGGTGGCACAGCGGTTAGCACTGCTGCCTCACAGCGCCAGGAACCCCGGTTCAATTGCAACCTTGGGTGACTGTCCATGTGGAGTTTGCACGTTCATCCCGTGTCTGCGTGGGTTTCCTCTGGTTCTCCGGTTTCCTCCCACAGTCCAAAGATGTGCAGGTTAGGTGGATTGGCCATGCTAAATTGCCCTTAGTGTCCAAAGATGTGTCGGCTCGATGGATTAGCCATGGGAAATGCGTGGAATTATGGGGATAGGGTGGGAAAGAGAGCCTGGGTAAGAAACTCTGTCAGAGAGTCGGTGCAGACTCGATGGGCTGAATGGCCTCTTCTGCACTGTACGGATCCTATGATTCTATTAAAGTAACCTCCCTCAGTATGCACTTCCAGGTAAGAACTCTTTTGTACTCACTCCCTGTAAAGTTTAATGTAATTCACAATGCCATACACAATATCACACTGTGCTGTATATTCTATAATAACTCAGTATAATTTATATAGCACATTAATACTGGAAATCACGGCTGCGTCGCTGACTAATCCACTCTCCTGTGGACAGCAGCACTGTGAGTGGATGAGAAGAGAGACACTAAGGGCAGCATCAGACATGAGGTGATCGCCATGTCAGTGGGAGCAGTTCAGGCAGAGATCTGTGTTTCCAGGATGCCTGCCAAAGGTAAAAGCTGCTCTCATCTTTCTGCACTGCAATATGCTCCTGCCTCTTAACAACCATTCAGTACAGCTTCCCGCTGCATCATTCCTGGGACCAGGGCCCACAATCCCAACAGAAGACAGTCCATTTTCACACACTCTGCATCACACAGCATTCCGCCCTTAAATCACAACAGAACCAATCTTCAATATTCAGGGTTAGGATTAGGGTTAGGTTTTTGGGGTCGGACAGAGAGAGGACATGTCCCCTTTTCGTCAAGCTCCACCTCTTTTCTTTTGGCCCACGTTCAGCCCTTGTTGCCCCCTGTAATGCCTTGCCCTTATATTGTGGCTTGTTGTCTCCTTGTCTCCTGGGCATTTTCATAGAATGCCTAGAATCATAGAAACCCTACAGAGCAGAAGAAGGCCATTTGGCCCATCGAGTCTGCACCCACCACAATCCCACCTAGGCCCTATCCCATAATCCTACACACTTACCCTGCTATTCCCCCCTGGCACCAAGGGGCAATTTAGTATGCCCAATCAACCTTACCTGCACATCTTTGGAGTGTGGGAGGAAACTGGAGCACCCGGAGGAAACCCATGCCGACACGGGGAGAAGGTGCAGATTCTGCACAGACAGTCACCCAAGCCGGGTCCCTAGCACTGTGAGGTAGCAATGCTAATCACTGTGCCACTGTGCTCATGCCGTTTCCTTTTGCTTACCTTACTCAGGTTAGTTTTTTCTTGTGCGGGATGGGGAGGGGGGCAGGGGGAGGTGGGTATATGTGTATGGGGGGAAAAAGGTTAGTGGTGGGGGGGAAAGGTGTTGGCTGGGACCTCTAGAGAAGAGGTTAGTGAGTGCGTGGGTGCCGCCGTATGTTAGGTGGTTGGGGAGAGGTGGTTGTTAAGGTGTTGTGTACCAGGGGGAGGAGGCTGTTAGGTTGGGGTTTTTGTGCTTCTGCGGGTTGGGGTAGATGTCAAGGTGGTGTTGGAGAGGTGTTTTGGGTTTTCTGGCTGGGGAGGTTTTGTTTCCCTGTTGCTGAGTCAGTCTCCGAAATGGGTGGGGAGGGGTTTTTTTCTGGGGTGAGGGCAAGTAGTGGGGTGAAGATTCCTGGGGGTTTCCTGATAGGGATGTTGATGGGTAGGCAGTGGTTTGAAGGGTGGTTTGTTGTCTTCCTGTATCTTGGCTCTTTCACCTCCCATGTATGTGTCTGTTGGGGTAGGTGGGGTGGTTCAATGTGGTCGGATGGTACCATACATGTTGTATCCTTTATATGTTGGGTGTTTTGTGTTGGGGGGGGGTGGGGTTCTGTGGGGTGGGGCCCCAACAGAAGACAGTCCATTTTCACACACTCTGCATCCCACAGCCTGTCTCACTCCCTTCATTACATCACAATCAATCTTCAATATTCAGGGTTAGGGCCAAGATCCCAATTTCACTAAACTGGGATGTGACCTGGCCAGAGTGGGAAACAGCTCCGTGATGGTAAATCAGTATCGGGGCCTGTGGGAGGCATTCACAGAGAAGGTGAAGAGGGGTCAGAACACCAGGAAACAGGGTGGGACTTCCAGATCTAGAGACCCCTGTGGGTCAAAGAGCAAACGGTGTTAGGGTCAGATAAAAAAAGAATAAAAGCTTAAGTGCTCAATACTGCAGAAAGCTTCGTTTGCAAAAGTGAAATTAAAAAGGAAATTAGGCAAGCAAAGAAAAGATATTGACAAATAAAAGCAAGGTAACCCATTGCCTGGTGTATACATAGAAATATAGAAACTAGAAGCAGGAGTAGGCCATTCGGCCCTTCAAGCCTGCTCCGCCATTCATTTTGATCATGGCTGATCATCAAATTCAATAACCTGATCCCCCTCCTTCTCCCCATATCCCTTGGTTTCTTTAGCCCCAAGAGCTAATTTAATTTCTTCTTGAAATCAGACAGTGCTTTGGCCTCAACCACATTCTGTGGTAGTGAATTCCACACATTCACCACCCTCTGGGTGAAGAGATTTCTCCTCACCTCATTTCTAAAAGGTTTACTCCTCATCCTCGAACTATAACCTCTAGTTCTGGACTCCCCCACCATTGGGAACATTCTTTCTGAATCTACCCTGTTTTATAAGTTTCTATAAGATCTCCCTCACTCTTCTAAACTCCAATGAATATAATCCTAACCGAGTTATTCTCTCCTCACACAACAGACCTGCCATCCCAGGAATCAGCCTGGTAAACCTTCGCTGTACTCCTTCTATAGCAAGGACATCCTTCCTCAGATAAGGACACCAAAACTGCACACAATACTCCAGGTGTGGCCTCACAATTGCAGCAAGAACCCCATTGCCTGTTGCAGAACGCATTGCCTGTGTAGAGCCCATTGCCTGTTGTAGAACCCTCTGCCTGTTGTAGACACTGTCAGTTACAGGGCCTTTCTCAGGATAGAGGAGTGGGTAGGTTCTATCACAAAATCACCTGACAGCCAAGTGAAGAAGACAAAAATGTCTCCCATTATACCTCAATAAAGTGAGAAAGTGCAATGTACGTCCCGGCCTACACACGAGAAAACTAGCAGCCCAGCTGTTGCTGTGGGTAGTCACTCTCTGCATCTCTTAGCAACTGAAAGACAAAATACTTTCTAAATTGTGGGAAATGTTAAAATGTTGACATGGGCAACCTCTTACAGAAAACATAAAAATGAGTTTGCGGCTACAGGAGGCAGTGAGGAAGACCAATGGCATTTTGGCCTTTATTGCAAAGGGATTTGAGGACAAGCGTAAGGAAGTCTTGCTGGATAGAGCTTTGGTGAGACTACACGTGGAGGGAGTATTGTGCGTAGTTTTAGTCTCTGTATCCAAGGAAGGATATAGTTGTAACAGAGACTATACAGTGAATGTTCACTAGATTGGATCCTGAGTGAATTGGTTAGAAGACTTGAGCAAAGACCTCATTGATATGTTCAAGGTTCAAATGGGGCATGGCGTTGACAGAGTGAAATAGAGAGGTTCGCTGGGATTCTCTGATCTCCCCACGGCATTTTTTTCGCGAGCTCGTCTGCCATTGGCTGGCTGAGGGATCTACTGGTCCCGCTGCTATCAATGGGAGCCAGAGCTGGGAGTGGTGGGGGGTTTGGGAAATGTGCCTGGGTAAGATATTCTTTCAGAGAGTCAGTGCAGACTCAATGGGCTGAATGGTCTCCTTCTGCACTGTAGGAACTCTATGGTTTCATGAAGATTTCTTGTAGACACTCAGACCCACATCAGTGGGATCATCCTTGCCAGGTGGTGGCGAGTATCTGTTGCTGAGGTGTGGGAAAGTCTTTTAGGCCAATTCTTGGGGTGTGAGGCTTTGGCTTATGAGGAAAGGTTGATCAGGTCAGGCCTATACTCGCTGGAGTCTAGAAAAATGAGAGTTGATCTTGTTAAAACATAGAAGATCCGGAGGGTTGAAATGGGCGGACACCAGGAGCTACTACCCTTGTAGAAGCATCTAGAATTCACGGGGAACACAGCTTACAGATAGGGGATTTCCCATTTAAGGCAGAGATGAGGAGGAATTTCTTCTTTCAAAGGGTGGTTAGTCTTTGGAATTCTCTTCCCAGAAAGCAGTGGGGGCTGTGGGTCATTGAATATGTTCAAGACTGAGTTACACAGAGTTTTGATCAGCAAGGGAGTGGCAGATTATAGGAATCAGGCAGGAAAGTGGGATTAAGGCCATAATGAGATTGAGCATGTTGTTACTGAATATGGAGCAGGTTTGATGGGCCGAATGGCCCACCGCCACTTCTATTTCCTACAATCAAAAGATCTCGGGCACGATTTTCCATTCCTGTCTGTCCCAGGACTACAAATTCCCACCCCGAAGTCAATGGACCTTTCCCCAGATGGGACAAGAAGGTTTGGACCAGTATTCTTACTGCAGCATGGTGGCACAGTGGTTAGCACTGTTGCCTCACAGCACCAGGGACCCGGTTTGATTCCCAGCTTGAGTCACTGTCTGTGCGGAGTCTGCATGTTCTCCCCGTGTCTGCATGGGTTTCCTCCGGATGCGCCGGTTTCCTCCCACAGTCCGAAAGTGCTGGTTAGGTGCATTGGCCATGCTATATTCTCCCTCAGTGTACCCGAACAGGCGCCGGAATGTGGCGACTTGGGGATTTTCACAGTAACTTCATTGCAGTGTTAATGTAAGCCTACTTGTCACAATAAGAAATAACCCTTTCACCATATCACTGTTGTTTCCTTCTGGGTGGCTTGTATGTCATGTTTTACTGTCCCGCCTGCGACGATTCCCGCAGTGGGCAGGATCGGCACGATGGCGTGGTGGTTGGCACTGCTGCCTCACAGTGCCAGGGACCTGGGTTCAATTCTGGCCTCAGGTCACTGTCTGTGCGGAGTCTGCACATTCTCCCCGTGTCTGCGTGGATTTCCTCCGGGTGCTCCAGTTTCCTCCCACAGTCCAAAAGATGTGCGGGTTAGGTTGATTGGCAATGATAAATTTACCCTTAGTGTCAGGGAGATTGGCAGGATAAATAAGTGGGGTTATGGGGATAGGGCCTGGGTGGGATTGTGGTTGGTGCAGACTCGATGGGCCAAATGGCCTCCTTCTGCACTGTAGGGATTCTATGATTCTATGCGGAAGGTTTCGTCCTGTGAGTTTGTATTATCCTGGAGAATGGGCCTGGGTTGATACGATTGGTGTTAGTTTGACTGCAATAAGTCACAGAAAATGGGCTTGCCTGCTGTCCATTCAGCTGCTGCGCTGGATTCGTCTTTTTAAACCCACTCCAAGCTCACCAACCTTGAAAGAACTCAATCGCAAAATCCTTAATCCGCAACGTGAAGACAAAGACCAAAATGTGACAATTGCTAAGGTCAACGGTCGAAAGAGACAAGCTCTCCTGCCCATCCCACACATCCCAAAAACCCCATGCTGCCATGGTCGGTGCTTCCACTGGTACCATCTACACTTTGACCTGCCAACGGGCAAAGCCACGGCTGTGCTGGACCACCAGCTGGCGTGACCCACAGTGGGATGTCGCCTTGCCTTTGACTTTGACATCGCAGAGTTTGGGGGTCCTCTGGAGAACTTGCCTTCTTCCAGGTCACCGCTTGGGAACCCTTTGGGAATATTCTGGTGCCTATCATTGAATCAGCCTCAAGGACAGAAAGTGAGGATCCTGCAGTCAGCAATTTTATTCACATCAGCCGGATAAGACAGTAACACAGTCCCGCTGCCCAAACTATTACACCCGTGGCTAACCACAATCCACCTCCGTCACTTTGTCTATGAGGCAACGAGTCTTATCCAGCCCTGCGTGCCTTCACGTTATCCTGGATGGCACAGTGGCACAGTGGTTAGCACTGCTGCCCCACAGCGCCAGGGACTCAGGTTCGATTCCAGCCTCGGGTCACTGTCCGTGCAGAGACTGCACATTTTCCCCATGTCTGCATGGGTTTCCTATGAGTGCTCTGGTTTCCTCCCACAGTCCAAAGATGTGCAGGTTAGATGTATTGGCCATGCTAAATTGACCCTAGTGTCGGGGGGATTAGCAGGGTAAATATGTGGAGTTACGAGAATAGGGATTAGGTGGGATTGTTGTCAGTGCAGGCTTACTGGGCAGGGTGGCCACTTTCTGCACTGTAGTGATTCTATGGTGTTGTCGGAAAAAAACACGGAATTATGCACAAAATGTTGGACTTTAAATAAGGCCTGAGTTTTATTCTTTAAAGTGGACACAAACTTCGAAGATGGCTGAGAATGTACACTTATGCACTGGCAGGAAAGGCTGCTGGGTGATTCTCTAAGGGACAATTGAATCTTTCCCTGGTTCCAGACAAGGCACTTCTAAAATCATCTAAAGACCGATTACCGTTTCCAGCAAAGACAAAGGGATATCACGGCCATCTCATCTCGAAAGATCCCATGTGTAATGCCCAGAAGCAATAGTGGATTTCCACTTGGAATATACACAGAAGGGGTAAAAGAAAGAGCTGCCCCAGTGCCTGTGTGTGTGTGTGTGTGTGTGTGTTTGTTCTGTAAGACCAAATCCTGGAAGTTGAACAGAAGAAAAAGCCAGCAAGTGCGCACAGTGCCCCTGCAAAATAGGCTTTTTTTGCAGGCATCTCGCTCTCTCTCTGACTGTGGAAGTCAGTCAAATTCACAAAGGCCGCAGCTGAAAGGAGAACTGGGAAGCTTCCCCACCAAACTATTGAATATAGGAATTGTTAAACTGACTAATCGCCTGCAGAAGTCATCTCTACTGGAAGCAAATCATAATAGGTGCAGCACTTCTCGTGAGTCGAGGGTTGTTCCGTGTACCTTGTTATTTATATTCACTTACTCAATTTTCACTCCTAACCTGTGTGAAGATAGATGCATGTGTTTCACCATTTTTTTCCTTAGCTTTTTAGTAGTTAATAAACTTACTCTATCTTAACTCAGAAAGCCTGGTTAAATTAGCTCCGTTTTAAACATAACCAAACATAACTGGGTCTGGAAAAGGTAGTAAGAAGTCTCACAACACCAGGTTAAAGTCCAACAGGTTTATTTGGTAGCAAAAGCCACGAGCTTTCGGAACAGGCTGTTCCTTCGTCAGGTGGGTGGGAGTTGTGATTACGAACAGGGCACAAAGACACAAACTCAATTTACATGAATAATAATTGGAATGTGAGTCTTTACAGCCAATCAAGTCTTAAAGGTACAGACAATGTGAGTGGAGGGAACATTAAGCACAGGTTAAAGAGATGTGTATTGTCTCCAGACAGGACAGCTAGTGAGATTTTGCATATCCAGGCAGGTTGTGGGGGTTACAGATAGTGTGACATGAACCCAAGATCCCGGTTGAGGCCGTCCTCATGTGAGCGGAACTTGGCTATCAGTCTCTGCTCAGCGACTCTGCGCTGTCGTGTGTCATGAAGGCTGCCTTGGAGAACGCTTACTCGGAGATCAGAGGCCGAATGCCCGTGACCGCTGAAGTGCTCCCCAACAGGAAGAGAACGCTCCTGCCTGGTGGGGAGCATTTCAGTGGTCACGGGCATTCAGCCTCTGATCTCCGGACAAGCGTTCTCCAAGGCGGCCTTCACGACACACGACAGCGCAGAGTCACTGAGCAGAGACTGATAGCCAAGTTCCGCACACATGAGGACGGCCTCAACCGGGATATTGGGTTCATGTCACACTATCTGTAACGCCCACAACCTGCCTGGATGTGCAAAATCTCACGAGCTGTCCTGTCTGGAGACAATACACATCTCTTTAACCTGTGCTTAATGTTCCCTCCACTCACATTGTCTGTACCTTTAAGACTTGATTAGCTGTAAAGACTCGTATGCCAACCATTATTCATGTAAATTGAGTTTGTGTCTTTGTGCCCTGTTTGTAATCACAACTCCCACCCACCTGATGAAGGGACAGCCTGTTCCGAAAGCTCATGGCTTTTGCTACCAAATAAACCTGTTGGACTTTAACCTGGTGTTGTGAGACTTCTTACTGTGTTTACCCCAGTCCAACGCCGGCATCTCCACATCTGGAAAAGGTATCCATGGGAATGGGAACCTTGTTAGATTAAAACTTGTTGTTACTAGTAGAGGATGGATTGAATAAAGACACAGAGCCAATAATCAACAATTTGGGGCTATCACAGCCGGATGGTGACAAATAGAAGGGTCTCATCCAGACCAATGACTTTCTGATTTGATTAGATTAGCTTTATTATTGTTACATGTATTAGTATACAGTGAAAGGTATTGTTTCTTGCGCACTATACAGACAAAGCACACTGTTCATAGAGAAGGAAAGGAGAGAGTGCAGAATGTGTCGAGAAAGATCAACTTAATGCAAGGTTGGTCCATTCAAACGTCTGGCAGCAGCAGGGAAGAAGCTGTTCTTAAGAACATAAGAACTAGGAGCAGGAGTAGGCCATCTGGCCCCTCGAGCCTGCTCCACCACTCAATAAGATCATGGCTGGTCTTTTCGTGGACTCAGCTCCTGCTCACTATAAACCTTAAGTCTTGAGTCGGTTGGTACGTGATCTCAGACTTTTGTATCTTTTTCCCTGACGGAAGAAGGTGGAAGAGAGAATGTCCGGGGTGTGTGGGGTCTTTAATTATGCTGGCTGCTTTGCCGAGGCAGTGGGAAGTGTAGACAGAGTCAATGGATGGGAGGCTGGTTTGAGTGATGGACTGGGCTTCATTCACGACCCTTTGTAGTTTCTTGCGGTCTTGGGCAGAGCAGGAGCCATACCAAGCTGTGATACAACCAGAAAGAATGCTTTCTATGGAGTATCTGTAAAAGTTGGTGAGTTGTAGCGGACATGCTTAGGAAGCTCACCTGGGCCTGCTCGTCACAATCTTCCATATCTTCCAAGCCACACTTGTGTTTGATCATGGATTAAATAACCAACTTGTAATCTTCTAATGGGGCAGGTTACTGTGAATGGTCTCTGTATCCACCATGTGGCTGTACAGAGAGATCCGTCCATTTATCACCAGGACCACATTTACATTGAACTGGGTGTTCTGCAAATATATGTGGTAAAGTTACACCAAAATATGAACTCATTTCTCCGCAGATACTGACTGAGTATCACTAGCATTTGTGGAGAGTTTTTGTGCTCCTTTTGGGAGAGAGAGAGAGAGCGAGAGAAAGAGGCAACCTTCAATCTAGGCCCCAGGCCTGGGTCTTTCCGAGTGAGAAAGCCCAGATCAGCAGCTCATTGCACGGGGAAGTCGCCAGGCGCTGACTGGCTGTGAGAAAACCTCCATCTTGCTTTTCTTCCGGTATCTTCCGCTGGGGAGCGGGGGAGGGGGGTGGTGGTGGTGTGTGGAGATCCTCATGTGGGGAATGAACAGCTCAGTTAATTTGATACCGGGGAAGGCAAATACCACACTGTTTAACCAAACAGGTGGAGTCTGCTGGGGTGGAGCTGAGTAACGCAATATTTGCAATGTCATTAAAGTGAATTACTCAGCACACTCCAACGTAATCCTCTCCGCTTGGACTTTAACACATGGCTGCTTCTTTAAAACCTGCTGTGCCAGGCAGTGGTTGACCTGCTCACAGTTCACATCCAATACTACACTAGTACAGTTTCTTTCTTGGAATGCCCGAGTGAATTCCTAGATACAGATATAACAAGTGGCATAGATTTAGAATCATAGAGTCATAGAATCCCGACAGTGCAGAAGGAGGCCATTCGGGCCACTGACCACAATCCCACCCAGATCCTATTCCTGAAACCCCACATGTTTACCCTGCTAATTCCCCGACACCAAGGGCCAATTTAGCATGGCCAATCCGCCTAACCCACACATCTTTGGACTATGGGAGGAAACCGGAGCATGGGGAGGAAACCCACGCAGAAATGGAGAGAACATGCAACCTCAACACAAACAGTCACCCGAGGCCGGAATTGAACCCAGGTCTCTGGCGCTGTGAGACAGCAGTGTGTCACCGTGCTGCCCCGGGTCCCTGTGAGACAGCAGTGTGTCACCGTGCTGCCCCGGGTCCCTGTGAGACAGCAGTGTGTCACTGTGCTGCCCCGGGTCCCTGTGAGATAGCAGTGTGTCACTGTGCTGCCCCGGGTCCCTGTGAGACAGCAGTGAGTCACCGTGCTGCCCCGGGTCCCTGTGAGATAGCAGTGTGTCACTGTGCTGCCCCGGGTCCCTGTGAGACAGCAGTGTGTCACTGTGCTGCCCCGGGTCCCTGTGAGACAGCAGTGTGTCACCGTGCTGCCCCGGGTCCCTGTGAGACAGCAGTGTGTCACCGTGCTGCCCCGGGTCCCTGTGAGACAGCAGTGTGTCACCGTGCTGCCCCGGGTCCCTGTGAGACAGCAGTGTGTCACTGTGCTGCCCCGGGTCTCTGTGAGACAGCAGTGTGTCACCGTGCTGTCCCGGGTCCCTGTGAGGCAGCAGTGTGTCACCGTGCTGCCCCGGGTCCCTGTGAGACAGCAGTGTGTCACCGTGCTGCCCCGGGTTCCTGTGAGACAGCAGTGTGTCACTGTGCTGCCCCGGGTCCCTGTGAGGCAGCAGTGTGTCACCGTGCTGCCCCGGGTCCCTGTGAGACAGCAGTGTGTCACTGTGCTGCCCCGGGTCCCTGTGAGACAGCAGTGTGTCACTGTGCTGCCCCGGGTCTCTGTGAGACAGCAGTGTGTCACCGTGCTGCCCCGGGTCCCTGTGAGACAGCAGTGTGTCACCGTGCTGTCCCGGGTCCCTGTGAGGCAGCAGTGTGTCACCGTGCTGCCCCGGGTCCCTGTGAGACAGCAGTGTATCACCGTGCTGCCCCGGGTCCCTGTGAGACAGCAGTGTGTCACCGTGCTGTCCCGGGTCCCTGTGAGACAGCAGTGTGTCACTGTGCTGCCCCGGGTCCCTGTGAGACAGCAGTGTGTCACTGTGCTGCCCCGTGTCCCTGTGAGGCTGCAGTGTGTCACTGTGCTGCCCCGGGTCCCTGTGAGACAGCAGTGTGTCACCGTGCTGCCCCGGGTCCCTGTGAGACAGCAGTGTGTCACCGTGCTGCCCCGGGTCCCTGTGAGACAGCAGTGTGTCACTGTGCTGCCCCGGGTCCCTGTGAGACAGCAGTGTGTCACTGTGCTGCCCCGTGTCCCTGTGAGGCAGCAGTGTGTCACCGTGCTGCCCCGGGTCCCTGTGAGACAGCAGTGTGTCACCGTGCTGCCCCGGGTCCCTGTGAGACAGCAGTGTGTCACCGTGCTGCCCCGTGTCCCTGTGAGGCAGCAGTGTGTCACTGTGCTGCCCCGGGTCCCTGTGAGACAGCAGTGTGTCACCGTGCTGCCCCGGGTCCCTGTGAGACAGCAGTGTGTCACCGTGCTGCCCCGGGTCCCTGTGAGACAGCAGTGTGTCACCGTGCTGCCCCGGGTCCCTGTGAGACAGCAGTGTATCACCGTGCTGCCCCGGGTCCCTGTGAGACAGCAGTGTGTCACTGTGCTGCCCCGGGTCCCTGTGAGACAGCAGTGTGTCACCGTGCTGCTCCGGGTCTCTGGCGCTGTGAGACAGCAGTGTGTCACTGTGCTGCCCCGTGTCCCTGTGAGACAGCAGTGTGTCACCGTGCTGCTCCGGGTCTCTGGCGCTGTGAGACAGCAGTGTGTCACCGTGCTGCCCCGGGTCCCTGTGAGGCAGCAGTGTGTCACTGTGCTGCCCCGGGTCCCTGTGAGGCAGCAGTGTGTCACCGTGCTGCCCCGGGTCCCTGTGAGGCAGCAGTGTGTCACCGTGCTGCCCCGTGTCCCTGTGAGACAGCAGTGTGTCACCGTGCTGCTCCGGGTCTCTGGCGCTGTGAGACAGCAGTGTGTCACTGTGCTGCCCCGGGTCCCTGTGAGGCAGCAGTGTGTCACCGTGCTGCCCCGGGTCCCTGTGAGGCAGCAGTGTGTCACTGTGCTGCCCCGGGTCCCTGTGAGACAGCAGTATGTCACCGTGCTGCCCCGGGTCCCTGGGAGACAGCAGTGTGTCACCGTGCTGCCCCGGGTCCCTGTGAGACAGCAGTGTGTCACCGTGCTGCCCCGGGTCCCTGTGAGACAGCAGTGTGTCACCGTGCTGCCCCGGGTCCCTGTGAGACAGCAGTGTGTCACCGTGCTGCCCCGCGTCCCTGTGAGACAGCAGTATGTCACCGTGCTGCCCCGGGTCCCTGGGAGACAGCAGTGTGTCACCGTGCTGCCCCGGGTCCCTGTGAGACAGCAGTGTGTCACTGTGCTGCCCCGGGTCCCTGTGAGACAGCAGTGTGTCACCGTGCTGCCCCGGGTCCCTGTGAGACAGCAGTGTGTCACCGTGCTGCCCCGGGTCCCTGTGAGACAGCAGTGTGTCACCGTGCTGCCCCGGGTCCCTGGCGCTGTGAGACAGCAGTGTGTCACCGTGCTGCCCCGGTCCCTGTGAGACAGCAGTGTGTCACCATGCTGCCCCGGGTCCCTGTGAGACAGCAGTGTGTCACTGTGCTGCCCCGGGTCCCTGTGAGGCAGCAGTGTGTCACCGTGCTGCCCCGGGTCCCTGTGAGACAGCAGTGTGTCACCGTGCTGCCCCGGGTCCCTGTGAGACAGCAGTGTGTCACTGTGCTGCCCCGGGTCCCTGTGAGACAGCAGTGTGTCACTGTGCTGCCCCGGGTCCCTGTGAGACAGCAGTGTGTCACTGTGCTGCCCCGGGTCCCTGTGAGGCAGCAGTGTGTCACTGTGCTGCCCCGGGTCCCTGTGAGACAGCAGTGTGTCACTGTGCTGCCCCGGGTCCCTGTGAGACAGCAGTGTGTCACTGTGCTGCCCCGGGTCCCTGTGAGGCAGCAGTGTGTCACTGTGCTGCCCCGGGTCCCTGTGAGACAGCAGTGTGTCACCGTGCTGCCCCGGGTCCCTGTGAGACAGCAGTGTGTCACTGTGCTGCCCCGGGTCCCTGTGAGACAGCAGTGTGTCACCGTGCTGCCCCGGGTCCCTGTGAGGCAGCAGTGTGTCACTGTGCTGCCCCGGGACTCTGTGAGACAGCAGTGTGTCACTGTGCTGCCCCGTGTCCCTGTGAGGCTGCAGTGTGTCACCGTGCTGCCCCGGGTCCCTGTGAGACAGCAGTGTGTCACCGTGCTGCCCCGGGTCCCTGTGAGACAGCAGTGTGTCACTGTGCTGCCCCGTGTCCCTGTGAGGCAGCAGTGTGTCACTGTGCTGCCCCGTGTCCCTGTGAGACAGCAGTGTGTCACCGTGCTGCCCCGTGTCCCTGTGAGGCTGCAGTGTGTCACTGTGCTGCCCCGGGTCCCTGTGAGACAGCAGTGTGTCACCGTGCTGCCCCGGGTCCCTGTGAGACAGCAGTGTGTCACTGTGCTGCCCCGTGTCCCTGTGAGGCAGCAGTGTGTCACCGTGCTGCCCCGGGTCCCAGTGAGACAGCAGTGTGTCACCGTGCTGCCCCGGGTCCCTGTGAGACAGCAGTGTGTCACTGTGCTGCCCCGTGTCCCTGTGAGGCTGCAGTGTGTCACTGTGCTGCCCCGGGTCCCTGTGAGACAGCAGTGTGTCACTGTGCTGCCCCGGGTCCCTGTGAGACAGCAGTGTGTCACCGTGCTGCCCCGGGTCCCTGTGAGACAGCAGTGTGTCACTGTGCTGCCCCGGGACCCTGTGAGACAGCAGTGTGTCACTGTGCTGCCCCGGGTCCCTGTGAGACAGCAGTGTGTCACCGTGCTGCCCCGGGTCTCTGTGAGGCAGCAGTGTGTCACCGTGCTGCCCCGGGTCCCTGTGAGACAGCAGTATGTCACCGTGCTGCCCCGGGTCCCTGTGAGACAGCAGTGTGTCACCGTGCTGCCCCGGGTCCCTGTGAGACAGCAGTGTGTCACTGTGCTGCCCCGTGTCCCTGTGAGGCAGCAGTGTGTCACCGTGCTGCCCCGGGTCCCTGTGAGACAGCAGTGTGTCACCATGCTGCCCCGGGTCCCTGTGAGACAGCAGTGTGTCACCGTGCTGCCCCGTGTCCCTGTGAGGCAGCAGTGTGTCACTGTGCTGCCCCGGGTCCCTGTGAGACAGCAGTGTGTCACCGTGCTGCCCCGGGTCCCTGTGAGACAGCAGTGTGTCACCGTGCTGCCCCGTGTCCCTGTGAGGCAGCAGTGTGTCACTGTGCTGCCCCGGGTCCCTGTGAGACAGCAGTGTGTCACCGTGCTGCCCCGGGTCCCTGTGAGACAGCAGTGTGTCACCGTGCTGCCCCGGGTCCCTGTGAGACAGCAGTGTATCACCGTGCTGCCCCGGGTCCCTGTGAGACAGCAGTGTGTCACTGTGCTGCCCCGGGTCCCTGTGAGACAGCAGTGTGTCACCGTGCTGCTCCGGGTCTCTGGCGCTGTGAGACAGCAGTGTGTCACTGTGCTGCCCCGTGTCCCTGTGAGACAGCAGTGTGTCACCGTGCTGCTCCGGGTCTCTGGCGCTGTGAGACAGCAGTGTGTCACTGTGCTGCCCCGGGTCCCTGTGAGGCAGCAGTGTGTCACCGTGCTGCCCCGGGTCCCTGTGAGGCAGCAGTGTGTCACCGTGCTGCCCCGTGTCCCTGTGAGACAGCAGTGTGTCACCGTGCTGCTCCGGGTCTCTGGTGCTGTGAGACAGCAGTGTGTCACTGTGCTGCCCCGGGTCCCTGTGAGGCAGCAGTGTGTCACCGTGCTGCCCCGGGTCCCTGTGAGGCAGCAGTGTGTCACTGTGCTGCCCCGGGTCCCTGTGAGGCAGCAGGGTGTCACCGTGCTGCCCCGGGTCCCTGTGAGGCAGCAGTGTGTCACTGTGCTGCCCCGGGTCCCTGTGAGACAGCAGTATGTCACCGTGCTGCCCCGGGTCCCTGGGAGACAGCAGTGTGTCACCGTGCTGCCCCGGGTCCCTGTGAGACAGCAGTGTGTCACCGTGCTGCCCCGGGTCCCTGTGAGACAGCAGTGTGTCACCGTGCTGCCCCGGGTCCCTGTGAGACAGCAGTGTGTCACCGTGCTGCCCCGCGTCCCTGTGAGACAGCAGTATGTCACCGTGCTGCCCCGGGTCCCTGGGAGACAGCAGTGTGTCACCGTGCTGCCCCGGGTCCCTGTGAGACAGCAGTGTGTCACCGTGCTGCCCCGGGTCCCTGGCGCTGTGAGACAGCAGTGTGTCACTGTGCTGCCCCGGGTCCCTGTGAGACAGCAGTGTGTCACTGTGCTGCCCCGGGTCCCTGTGAGGCCGCAGTGTGTCACCGTGCTGCCCCGGGTCCCTGTGAGGCCGCAGTGTGTCACCGTGCTGCCCCGGGTCCCTGTGAGACAGCAGTGTGTCACTGTGCTCCCCCGGGTCCCTGTGAGACAGCAGTGTGTCACCATGCTGCCCTGGGTCCCTGTGAGACAGCAGTGTGTCACTGTGCTGCCCCGTGTCCCTGTGAGACAGCAGTGTGTCACCGTGCTGCCCCGGGTCCCTGTGAGACAGCAGTGTGTCACTGTGCTGCCCCGGGTCCCTGTGAGACAGCAGTGTGTCACTGTGCTCCCCCGGGTCCCTGTGAGACAGCAGTGTGTCACCGTGCTGCCCTGGGTCCCTGTGAGACAGCAGTGTGTCACTGTGCTGCCCCGGGTCCCTGTGAGACAGCAGTGTGTCACCGTGCTGCCCCGGGTCCCTGGCGCTGTGAGACAGCAGTGTGTCACTGTGCTGCCCCGGGTCCCTGTGAGACAGCAGTGTGTCACCGTGCTGCCCCGGGTCCCTGTGAGACAGCAGTGTGTCACTGTGCTGCCCCGGGTCCCTGTGAGGCCGCAGTGTGTCACTGTGCTGCCCCGGGTCCCTGTGAGGCCGCAGTGTGTCACTGTGCTCCCCCGGGTCCCTGTGAGACAGCAGTGTATCACTGTGCTGCCCCGGGTCCCTGTGAGACAGCAGTGTGTCACTGTGCTGCCCCGGGTCCCTGTGAGGCCGCAGTGTGTCACCGTGCTGCCCCGGGTCCCTGTGAGGCCGCAGTGTGTCACCGTGCTGCCCCGGGTCCCTGTGAGACAGCAGTGTGTCACTGTGCTCCCCCGGGTCCCTGTGAGACAGCAGTGTGTCACTGTGCTGCCCCGGGTCCCTGTGAGACAGCAGTGTGTCACTGTGCTGCCCCGGGTCCCTGTGAGGCCGCAGTGTGTCACCGTGCTGCCCCGGGTCCCTGTGAGGCCGCAGTGTGTCACCGTGCTGCCCCGGGTCCCTGTGAGACAGCAGTGTGTCACTGTGCTCCCCCGGGTCCCTGTGAGACAGCAGTGTGTCACCGTGCTGCCCTGGGTCCCTGTGAGACAGCAGTGTGTCACTGTGCTGCCCCGGGTCCCTGTGAGACAGCAGTGTGTCACCGTGCTGCCCCGAGTCCCTGTGAGGCCGCAGTGTGTCACTGTGCTGCCCCGGGTCCCTGTGAGACAGCAGTGTGTCACTGTGCTCCCCCGGGTCCCTGTGAGGCAGCAGTGTGTCACCGTGCTGCCCCGCGTCCCTGTGAGACAGCAGTGTGTCACTGTGCTGCCCCGGGTCCCTGGCGCTGTGAGACAGCAGTGTGTCACTGTGCTGCCCCGGGTCCCTGTGAGGCAGCAGTGTGTCACTGTGCTGCCCCGGGTCCCTGTGAGACAACAGTGTGTCACTGTGCTGCCCCGGGTCCCTGTGAGACAGCAGTGTGTCACCGTGCTGCCCCGGGTCCCTGTGAGACAGCAGTGTGTCACCGTGCTGCCCCGGGTCCCTGTGAGACAGCAGTGTGTCACTGTGCTGCCCCGTGTCCCTGTGAGGCTGCAGTGTGTCACTGTGCTGCCCCGGGTCCCTGTGAGACAGCAGTGTATCACTGTGCTGCCCCGTGACCCTGTGAGACAGCAGTGTGTCACTGTGCTGCCCCGGGTCCCTGTGAGACAACAGTGTGTCACTGTGCTGCCCCGGGTCCCTGTGAGACAGCAGTGTGTCACCGTGCTGCCCCGGGTCCCTGTGAGACAGCAGTGTGTCACCGTGCTGCCCCGGGTCCCTGGCGCTGTGAGACAGCAGTGTGTCACCGTGCTGCCCCGGGTCCCTGTGAGACAGCAGTGTGTCACTGTGCTGCCCCGGGTCCCTGTGAGACAGCAGTGTGTCACCGTGCTGCCCCGGGTCCCTGTGAGACAGCAGTGTGTCACCGTGCTGCCCCGGGTCCCTGGCGCTGTGAGACAGCAGTGTGTCACCGTGCTGCCCCGGGTCCCTGGCGCTGTGAGACAGCAGTGTGTCACCGTGCTGCCCCGGGTCCCTGTGAGACAGCAGTGTGTCACTGTGCTGCCCCGGGTCCCTGTGAGACAGCAGTGTGTCACCGTGCTGCCCCGGGTCCCTGTGAGACAGCAGTGTGTCACTGTGCTGCCCCGGGTCCCTGTGAGACAGCAGTGTGTCACTGTGCTGCCCCGTGTCCCTGTGAGACAGCAGTGTGTCACTGTGCTGTCCCGGGTCCCTGTGAGACAGCAGTGTGTCACTGTGCTGCCCCGTGTCCCTGTGAGACAGCAGTGTGTCACTGTGCTGCCCCGGGTCCCTGTGAGACAGCAGTGTGTCACCGTGCTGCCCCGTGTCCCTGTGAGGCTGCAGTGTGTCACTGTGCTGCCCCGGGTCCCTGTGAGACAGCAGTGTGTCACTGTGCTGCTCCGGGTCCCTGTGAGACAGTAGTGTGTCACCGTGCTGCCCCGGGTCCCTGTGAGACAGCAGTGTGTCACTGTGCTGCCCCGGGACCCTGTGAGACAGCAGTGTGTCACCGTGCTGCCCCGTGTCCCTGTGAGACAGCAGTGTGTCACCGTGCTGCCCCGGGTCCCTGTGAGACAGCAGTGTGTCACTATGCTGCCCCGGGTCCCTGTGAGACAGCAGTGTGTCACCGTCCTGCCCCGGGTCCCTGTGAGACAGCAGTGTGTCACCGTGCTGCCCTGGGTCCCTGTGAGACAGCAGTGTGTCACCGTGCTGCCCCGGGTCCCTGTGAGACAGCAGTGTGTCACTGTGCTGCCCCGGGTCCCTGTGAGACAGCAGTGTGTCACTGTGCTGCCCTGGGTCCCTGTGAGACAGCAGTGTGTCACCGTGCTGCCCCGGGTCCCTGTGAGACAGCAGTGTGTCACCGTGCTGCCCCGGGTCCCTGTGAGACAGCAGTGTGTCACTGTGCTGCCCCGGGACCCTGTGAGACAGCAGTGTGTCACCGTGCTGCCCCGGGTCCCTGTGAGACAGCAGTGTGTCACCGTGCTGCCCCGGGACCCTGTGAGACAGCAGTGTGTCACCGTGCTGCCCCGTGTCCCTGTGAGACAGCAGTGTGTCACCGTGCTGCTCCGGGTCCCTGTGAGACAGCAGTGTGTCACCGTGCTGCCCCGGGACCCTGTGAGACAGCAGTGTGTCACCGTGCTGCCCCGGGTCCCTGTGAGGCAGCAGTGTGTCACTGTGCTGCCCCGTGTCCCTGTGAGACAGCAGTGTGTCACCGTGCTGCTCCGGGTCCCTGTGAGACAGCAGTGTGTCACCATGCTGCCCCGGGTCCCTGTGAGACCGCAGTGTGTCACTGTGCTGCCCCGGGACCCTGTGAGACCGCAGTGTGTCACTGTGCTGCCCCGGGTCCCTGTGAGGCAGCAGTGTGTCACCGTGCTGCCCCGTGTCCCTGTGAGGCTGCAGTGTGTCACTGTGCTGCCCCGGGTCCCTGTGAGACAGCAGTGTGTCACTGTGCTGCCCCGGGTCCCTGTGAGACAGTAGTGTGTCACCGTGCTGCCCCGGGTCCCTGTGAGACAGCAGTGTGTCACTGTGCTGCCCCGGGACCCTGTGAGACAGCAGTGTGTCACCGTGCTGCCCCGGGTCCCTGTGAGACAGCAGTGTGTCACTATGCTGCCCCGGGTCCCTGTGAGACAGCAGTGTGTCACCGTCCTGCCCCGGGTCCCTGTGAGACAGCAGTGTGTCACCGTGCTGCCCTGGGTCCCTGTGAGACAGCAGTGTGTCACCGTGCTGCCCCGGGTCCCTGTGAGACAGCAGTGTGTCACTGTGCTGCCCCGGGTCCCTGTGAGACAGCAGTGTGTCACTGTGCTGCCCTGGGTCCCTGTGAGACAGCAGTGTGTCACCGTGCTGCCCCGGGTCCCTGTGAGACAGCAGTGTGTCACCGTGCTGCCCCGGGTCCCTGTGAGACAGCAGTGTGTCACTGTGCTGCCCCGGGTCCCTGTGAGACAGCAGTGTGTCACTGTGCTGCTCCGGGTCTCTGGCGCTGTGAGACAGCAGTGTGTCACTGTGCTGCCCCGGGTCCCTGTGAGACAGCAGTGTGTCACCGTGCTGCCCCGGGTCCCTGTGAGACAGCAGTGTGTCACTATGCTGCCCCGGGTCCCTGTGAGGCAGCAGTGTGTCACCGTGCTGCCCCGGGTCCCTGTGAGACAGCAGTGTGTCACCGTGCTGCCCCGTGTCCCTGTGAGACAGCAGTGTGTCACTGTGCTGCCCCGGGTCCCTGTGAGACAGCAGTGTGTCACCGTGCTGCCCCGGGTCCCTGTGAGACAGCAGTGTGTCACTGTGCTGCCCCGGGTCCCTGTGAGACAGCAGTGTGTCACCGTGCTGCCCCGGGTCCCTGTGAGACAGCAGTGTGTCACCGTGCTGCCCCGGGTCCCTGTGAGACAGCAGTGTGTCACCGTGCTGCCCCGGGTCCCTGTGAGACAGCAGTGTGTCACTGTGCTGCCCCGGGTCCCTGTGAGACAGCAGTGTGTCACCGTGCTGCCCCGGGTCCCTGTGAGACAGCAGTGTGTCACCGTGCTGCCCCGGGTCCCTGTGAGACAGCAGTGTGTCACCGTGCTGCCCCGGGTCCCTGTGAGACAGCAGTGTGTCACTGTGCTGCCCCGGGTCCCTGTGAGACAGCAGTGTGTCACCGTGCTGCCCCGGGTCCCTGTGAGACAGCAGTGTGTCACCGTGCTGCCCCGGGTCCCTGTGAGACAGCAGTGTGTCACTGTGCTGCCCCGGGTCCCTGTGAGACAGCAGTGTGTCACCGTGCTGCCCCGGGTCCCTGTGAGACAGCAGTGTGTCACCGTGCTGCCCCGGGTTCCCTGTGAGACAGCAGTGTGTCACCGTGCTGCCCCGGGTCCCTGTGAGACAGCAGTGTGTCACTGTGCTGCCCCGGGTCCCTGTGAGACAGCAGTGTGTCACTGTGCTGCCCCGGGTCCCTGGCGCTGTGAGACAGCAGTGTGTCACCGTGCTGCCCCGGTCCCTGTGAGACAGCAGTGTGTCACCGTGCTGCCCCGGGTCCCTGTGAGACAGCAGTGTGTCACTGTGCTGCCCCGGGTCCCTGTGAGGCCGCAGTGTGTCACCGTGCTGCCCCGGGTCCCTGTGAGGCCGCAGTGTGTCACCGTGCTGCCCCGGGTCCCTGTGAGACAGCAGTGTGTCACTGTGCTCCCCCGGGTCCCTGTGAGGCAGCAGTGTGTCACTGTGCTGCCCCGGGTCCCTGTGAGACAGCAGTGTGTCACTGTGCTGCCCCGGGTCCCTGTGAGACAGCAGTGTGTCACTGTGCTGCCCCGTGTCCCTGTGAGGCTGCAGTGTGTCACTGTGCTGCCCCGGGTCCCTGTGAGGCTGCAGTGTGTCACTGTGCTGCCCCGGGTCCCTGTGAGACAGCAGTGTGTCATTGTGCTGCCCCGTGACCCTGTGAGACAGCAGTGTATCACTGTGCTGCCCCGGGTCCCTGTGAGACAGCAGTGTGTCTCTGTGCTGCCCCTTGTCCCTGTGAGGCTGCCGTGTGTCACTGTGCTGCCCCGGGTCCCTGTGAGACAGCAGTGTGTCACCGTGCTGCCCCGGGTCCCTGTGAGACAGCAGTGTGTCACCGTGCTGCCCCGGGTCCCTGTGAGACAGCAGTGTGTCACCGTGCTGCCCCGGGTCCCTGTGAGGCAGCAGTGTGTCACTGTGCTGCCCCGGGTCCCTGTGAGGCTGCAGTGTGTCACTGTGCTGCCCCGTGTCCCTGTGAGGCAGCAGTGTGTCACCGTGCTGCCCCGGGTCCCTGTGAGACAGCAGTGTATCACTGTGCTGCCCCGGGTCCCTGTGAGACAGCAGTGTGTCACTGTGCTGCCCCGGGTCCCTGTGAGACAGCAGTGTGTCACCGTGCTGCCCCGGGTCCCTGTGAGACAGCAGCGTGTCACTGTGCTGCCCCGGGTCCCTGTGAGACAGCAGTGTGTCACCGTGCTGCCCCGGGTCCCTGTGAGACAGCAGTGTGTCACCGTGCTGCCCTGGGTCCCTGTGAGACAGCAGTGTGTCACTGTGCTGCCCCGGGTCCCTGTGAGACAGCAGTGTGTCACTGTGCTGCCCCGTGTCCCTGTGAGGCTGCAGTGTGTCACTGTGCTGCCCCGGGTCCCTGTGAGACAACAGTGTGTCACTGTGCTGCCCCCGGTCCCTGTGAGACAGCAGTGTGTCACTGTGCTGCCCCGGGTCCCTGTGAGACAGCAGTGTGTCACTGTGCTGCCCCGGGTCCCTGTGAGACAGCAGTGTGTCACTGTGCTGCCCCGGGTCCCTGTGAGACAGCAGTGTGTCACCGTGCTGCCCCGGGTCCCTGTGAGGCTGCAGTGTGTCACTGTGCTGCCCCGGGACCCTGTGAGACAGCAGTGTGTCACTGTGCTGCCCCGGGTCCCTGTGAGACAGCAGTGTGTCACCGTGCTGCCCCGGGTCCCTGTGAGGCTGCAGTGTGTCACCGTGCTGCCCCGGGACTCTGTGAGACAGCAGTGTGTCACTGTGCTGCCCCGTGTCCCTGTGAGACAGCAGTGTGTCACCGTGCTGCCCCGGGTCCCTGTGAGGCTGCAGTGTGTCACTGTGCTGCCCCGTGTCCCTGTGAGACAGCAGTGTGTCACCGTGCTGCCCCGGGTCCCTGTGAGACAGCAGTGTGTCACCGTGCTGCCCCGGGTCCCTGTGAGGCTGCAGTGTGTCACTGTGCTGCCCCGTGTCCCTGTGAGACAGCAGTGTTTCACCGTGCTGCCCCGGGTCCCTGTGAGACAGCAGTGTGTCACTGTGCTGCCCCGGGTCCCTGTGAGACAGCAGTGTGTCACTGTGCTGCCCCGGGTCCCTGTGAGGCAGCAGTGTGTCACGGTGCTGCCCCGAGTCCCTGTGAGACAGCAGTGTGTCACCGTGCTGCCCCGGCTCCCTGTGAGAGCAGTGTGTCACTGTGCTGCCCCGGGTCCCTGTGAGACAGCAGTGTGTCACCGTGCTGCCCCGTGTCCCTGTGAGACAGCAGTGTGTCACCGTGCTGCCCCGTGTCCCTGTGAGGCAGCAGTGTGTCACCGTGCTGCCCCGGGTCCCTGTGAGACAGCAGTGTGTCACTGTGCTGCCCCGGGTCCCTGTGAGACAGCAGTGTGTCACTGTGCTGCCCCGGGTCCCTGTGAGACAGCAGTGTGTCACTGTGCTGCCCCGTGTCCCTGTGAGGCTGCAGTGTGTCACTGTGCTGCCCCGGGACCCTGTGAGACCGCAGTGTGTCACTGTGCTGCCCCGTGTCCCTGTGAGGCAGCAGTGTGTCACCGTGCTGCCCCGGGTCCCTGTGAGACAGCAGTGTGTCACTGTGCTGCCCCGGGTCCCTGTGAGACAGCAGTGTGTCACCGTGCTGCCCCGGGTCCCTGTGAGACAGCAGTGTGTCACCGTGCTGCCCCGGGTCCCTGTGAGACAGCAGTGTGTCACTGTGCTGCCCCGGGTCCCTGTGAGACAGCAGTGTGTCACTGTGCTGCCCCGTGTCCCTGTGAGACAGCAGTGTGTCACCGTGCTGCCCCGTGTCCCTGTGAGGCTGCAGTGTGTCACTGTGCTGCCTTGCTTCCCTGTGAGACAGCAGTGTGTCACTGTGCTGCTCCGGGTCCCTGTGAGACAGCAGTGTGTCACCGTGCTGCCCCGGGTCCCTGTGAGACAGCAGTGTGTCACTGTGCTGCCCCGGGACCCTGTGAGACAGCAGTGTGTCACCGTGCTGCCCCGTGTCCCTGTGAGACAGCAGTGTGTCACCGTGCTGCCCCGGGTCCCTGTGAGACAGCAGTGTGTCACTATGCTGCCCCGGGTCCCTGTGAGACAGCAGTGTGTCACCGTGCTGCCCCGGGTCCCTGTGAGACAGCAGTGTGTCACCGTGCTGCCCTGGGTCCCTGTGAGACAGCAGTGTGTCACCGTGCTGCCCCGGGTCCCTGTGAGACAGCAGTGTGTCACTGTGCTGCCCCGGGTCCCTGTGAGACAGCAGTGTGTCACTGTGCTGCCCTGGGTCCCTGTGAGACAGCAGTGTGTCACCGTGCTGCCCCGGGTCCCTGTGAGACAGCAGTGTGTCACCGTGCTGCCCCGGGTCCCTGTGAGACAGCAGTGTGTCACTGTGCTGCCCCGGGTCCCTGTGAGACAGCAGTGTGTCACTGTGCTGCTCCGGGTCTCTGGCGCTGTGAGACAGCAGTGTGTCACTGTGCTGCCCCGGGTCCCTGTGAGACAGCAGTGTGTCACTATGCTGCCCCGGGTCCCTGTGAGGCAGCAGTGTGTCACCGTGCTGCCCCGGGTCCCTGTGAGACAGCAGTGTGTCACCGTGCTGCCCCGTGTCCCTGTGAGACAGCAGTGTGTCACTGTGCTGCCCCGGGTCCCTGTGAGACAGCAGTGTGTCACCGTGCTGCCCCGGGTCCCTGTGAGACAGCAGTGTGTCACTGTGCTGCCCCGGGTCCCTGTGAGACAGCAGTGTGTCACCGTGCTGCCCCGGGTCCCTGTGAGACAGCAGTGTGTCACCGTGCTGCCCCGGGTTCCCTGTGAGACAGCAGTGTGTCACCGTGCTGCCCCGGGTCCCTGGCGCTGTGAGACAGCAGTGTGTCACCGTGCTGCCCCGGTCCCTGTGAGACAGCAGTGTGTCACCGTGCTGCCCCGGGTCCCTGTGAGACAGCAGTGTGTCACTGTGCTGCCCCGGGTCCCTGTGAGGCCGCAGTGTGTCACCGTGCTGCCCCGGGTCCCTGTGAGGCCGCAGTGTGTCACCGTGCTGCCCCGAGTCCCTGTGAGACAGCAGTGTGTCACTGTGCTCCCCCGGGTCCCTGTGAGGCAGCAGTGTGTCACTGTGCTGCCCCGGGTCCCTGTGAGACAGCAGTGTGTCACTGTGCTGCCCCGGGTCCCTGTGAGACAGCAGTGTATCACTGTGCTGCCCCGTGTCCCTGTGAGGCTGCAGTGTGTCACTGTGCTGCCCCGGGTCCCTGTGAGGCTGCTGTGTGTCACTGTGCTGCCCCGGGTCCCTGTGAGACAGCAGTGTGTCATTGTGCTGCCCCGTGACCCTGTGAGACAGCAGTGTATCACTGTGCTGCCCCGGGTCCCTGTGAGACAGCAGTGTGTCACTGTGCTGCCCCTTGTCCCTGTGAGGCTGCCGTGTGTCACTGTGCTGCCCCGGGTCCCTGTGAGACAGCAGTGTGTCACCGTGCTGCCCCGGGTCCCTGTGAGACAGCAGTGTGTCACTGTGCTGCCCCGGGACCCTGTGAGACAGCAGTGTATCACTGTGCTGCCCCGTGTCCCTGTGAGGCAGCAGTGTGTCACCGTGCTGCCCCGGGTCCCTGTGAGACAGCAGTGTGTCACCGTGCTGCCCCGGGTCCCTGTGAGACAGCAGTGTGTCACTGTGCTGCCCCGGGTCCCTGTGAGACAGCAGTGTGTCACCGTGCTGCCCCGGGTCCCTGTGAGACAGCAGTGTGTCACCGTGCTGCCCTGGGTCCCTGTGAGACAGCAGTGTGTCACTGTGCTGCCCCGGGTCCCTGTGAGGCCGCAGTGTGTCACCATGCTGCCCTGGGTCCCTGTGAGACAGCACTGTGTCACCGTGCTGCCCCGGGTCCCTGTGAGACAGCAGTGTGTCACTGTGCTGCCCCGGGTCCCTGTGAGACAGCAGTGTGTCACTGTGCTGCCCTGGGTCCCTGTGAGACAGCAGTGTATCACTGTGCTGCCCCGGGTCCCTGTGAGACAGCAGTGTGTCACTGTGCTGCCCCGGGTCCCTGTGAGACAGCAGTGTGTCACCGTGCTGCCCCGGGTCCCTGTGAGACAGCAGTGTGTCACTGTGCTGCCCCGTGTCCCTGTGAGGCTGCAGTGTGTCACCGTGCTGCCCCGGGTCTCTGTGAGACAGCAGTGTGTCACTGTGCTGCCCCGGGTCCCTGTGAGGCAGCAGTGTGTCACCGTGCTGCCCCGGGTCTCTGTGAGACAGCAGTGTGTCACTGTGCTGCCCCGGGTCCCTGTGAGGCAGCAGTGTGTCACCGTGCTGCCCCGGGTCCCTGTGAGACAGCAGTGTGTCACTGTGCTGCCCCGGGTCCCTGTGAGACAGCAGTGTGTCACTGTGCTGCCCCGGGTCCCTGTGAGACAGCAGTGTGTCACTGTGCTGCCCCGGGTCCCTGTGAGACAGCAGTGTGTCACCGTGCTGCCCCGGGTCCCTGTGAGGCAGCAGTGTGTCACTGTGCTGCCCCGGGACTCTGTGAGACAGCAGTGTATCACTGTGCTGCCCCGGGTCCCTGTGAGACAGCAGTGTGTCACTGTGCTGCCCCGTGTCCCTGTGAGGCTGCAGTGTGTCACCGTGCTGCCCCGGGTCTCTGTGAGACAGCAGTGTGTCACTGTGCTGCCCCGGGTCCCTGTGAGGCAGCAGTGTGTCACCGTGCTGCCCCGGGTCTCTGTGAGACAGCAGTGTGTCACTGTGCTGCCCCGGGTCCCTGTGAGGCAGCAGTGTGTCACCGTGCTGCCCCGGGTCCCTGTGAGACAGCAGTGTGTCACCATGCTGCCCCGGGTCCCTGTGAGACAGCAGTGTGTCACCGTGCTGCCCCGTGTCCCTGTGAGGCAGCAGTGTGTCACTGTGCTGCCCCGGGTCCCTGTGAGACAGCAGTGTGTCACCGTGCTGCCCCGGGTCCCTGTGAGACAGCAGTGTGTCACCGTGCTGCCCCGGGTCCCTGTGAGACAGCAGTGTGTCACCGTGCTGCCCCGGGTCCCTGTGAGACAGCAGTGTATCACCGTGCTGCCCCGGGTCCCTGTGAGACAGCAGTGTGTCACTGTGCAGCCCCGGGTCCCTGTGAGACAGCAGTGTGTCACCGTGCTGCTCCGGGTCTCTGGCGCTGTGAGACAGCAGTGTGTCACTGTGCTGCCCCGTGTCCCTGTGAGACAGCAGTGTGTCACCGTGCTGCTCCGGGTCTCTGGCGCTGTGAGACAGCAGTGTGTCACTGTGCTGCCCCGGGTCCCTGTGAGGCAGCAGTGTGTCACCGTGCTGCCCCGGGTCCCTGTGAGGCAGCAGTGTGTCACCGTGCTGCCCCGTGTCCCTGTGAGACAGCAGTGTGTCACCGTGCTGCTCCGGGTCTCTGGCGCTGTGAGACAGCAGTGTGTCACTGTGCTGCCCCGGGTCCCTGTGAGGCAGCAGTGTGTCACTGTGCTGCCCCGGGTCCCTGTGAGGCAGCAGTGTGTCACCGTGCTGCCCCGGGTCCCTGTGAGGCAGCAGTGTGTCACTGTGCTGCCTCGGGTCCCTGTGAGACAGCAGTATGTCACCGTGCTGCCCCGGGTCCCTGGGAGACAGCAGTGTGTCACCGTGCTGCCCCGGGTCCCTGTGAGACAGCAGTGTGTCACCGTGCTGCCCCGGGTCCCTGTGAGACAGCAGTGTGTCACCGTGCTGCCCCGGGTCCCTGTGAGACAGCAGTGTGTCACCGTGCTGCCCCGCGTCCCTGTGAGACAGCAGTATGTCACCGTGCTGCCCCGGGTCCCTGGGAGACAGCAGTGTGTCACCGTGCTGCCCCGGGTCCCTGTGAGACAGCAGTGTGTCACTGTGCTGCCCCGGGTCCCTGTGAGACAGCAGTGTGTCACCGTGCTGCCCCGGGTCCCTGTGAGACAGCAGCGTGTCACCGTGCTGCCCCGGGTCCCTGTGAGACAGCAGTGTGTCACCGTGCTGCCCCGGGTCCCTGGCGCTGTGAGACAGCAGTGTGTCACCGTGCTGCCCCGGTCCCTGTGAGACACCAGTGTGTCACCGTGCTGCCCCGGGTCCCTGTGAGACAGCAGTGTGTCACTGTGCTGCCCCGGGTCCCTGTGAGGCCGCAGTGTGTCACCGTGCTGCCCCGGGTCCCTGTGAGGCCGCAGTGTGTCACTGTGCTCCCCCGGGTCCCTGTGAGGCAGCAGTGTGTCACCGTGCTGCCCCGGGTCCCTGTGAGACAGCAGTGTGTCACTGTGCTGCCCCGGGTCCCTGTGAGACAGCAGTGTGTCACTGTGCTGCCCCGGGTCCCTGTGAGACTACAGTGTGTCACGGTGCTGCCCCGGGTCCCTGTGAGACAGCAGTGTGTCACCGTGCTGCCCCGGGTCCCTGTGAGACAGCAGTGTGTCACCGTGCTGCCCCGGGTCCCTGTGAGACAGCAGTGTGTCACCGTGCTGCCCCGGGTCCCTGGCGCTGTGAGACAGCAGTGTGTCACCGTGCTGCCCCGGTCCCTGTGAGACAGCAGTGTGTCACCGTGCTGCCCCGGGTCCCTGTGAGACAGCAGTGTGTCACTGTGCTGCCCCGGGTCCCTGTGAGACAGCAGTGTGTCACCGTGCTGCCCCGGGTCCCTGTGAGACAGCAGTGTGTCACCGTGCTGCCCCGGGTTCCCTGTGAGACAGCAGTGTGTCACCGTGCTGCCCCGGGTCCCTGTGAGACAGCAGTGTGTCACTGTGCTGCCCCGGGTCCCTGTGAGACAGCAGTGTGTCACCGTGCTGCCCCGGGTCCCTGTGAGACAGCAGTGTGTCACCGTGCTGCCCCGGGTCCCTGTGAGACAGCAGTGTGTCACCGTGCTGCCCCGGGTCCCTGTGAGACAGCAGTGTGTCACTGTGCTGCCCCGGGTCCCTGGCGCTGTGAGACAGCAGTGTGTCACCGTGCTGCCCCGGTCCCTGTGAGACAGCAGTGTGTCACCGTGCTGCCCCGGGTCCCTGTGAGACAGCAGTGTGTCACTGTGCTGCCCCGGGTCCCTGTGAGGCCGCAGTGTGTCACCGTGCTGCCCCGGGTCCCTGTGAGGCCGCAGTGTGTCACCGTGCTGCCCCGGGTCCCTGTGAGACAGCAGTGTGTCACTGTGCTCCCCCGGGTCCCTGTGAGGCAGCAGTGTGTCACTGTGCTGCCCCGGGTCCCTGTGAGACAGCAGTGTGTCACTGTGCTGCCCCGGGTCCCTGTGAGACAGCAGTGTGTCACTGTGCTGCCCCGTGTCCCTGTGAGGCTGCAGTGTGTCACTGTGCTGCCCCGGGTCCCTGTGAGACAGCAGTGTGTCACCGTGCTGCCCCGGGTCCCTGTGAGACAGCAGTGTGTCACCGTGCTGCCCCGGGTCCCTGTGAGACAGCAGTGTATCACTGTGCTGCCCCGTGTCCCTGTGAGGCAGCAGTGTGTCACCGTGCTGCCCCGGGTCCCTGTGAGACAGCAGTGTATCACTGTGCTGCCCCGGGTCCCTGTGAGACAGCAGTGTGTCACCGTGCTGCCCCGGGTCCCTGTGAGACAGCAGTGTGTCACTGTGCTGCCCCGGGTCCCTGTGAGACAGCAGTGTGTCACCGTGCTGCCCCGGGTCCCTGTGAGACAGCAGTGTGTCACCGTGCTGCCCTGGGTCCCTGTGAGACAGCAGTGTGTCACTGTGCTGCCCCGGGTCCCTGTGAGACAGCAGTGTGTCACTGTGCTGCCCCGTGTCCCTGTGAGGCTGCAGTGTGTCACTGTGCTGCCCCGGGACCCTGTGAGACCGCAGTGTGTCACTGTGCTGCCCCGTGTCCCTGTGAGGCAGCAGTGTGTCACCGTGCTGCCCCGGGTCCCTGTGAGACAGCAGTGTGTCACTGTGCTGCCCCGGGTCCCTGTGAGACAGCAGTGTGTCACCGTGCTGCCCCGGGTCCCTGTGAGACAGCAGTGTGTCACCGTGCTGCCCCGGGTCCCTGTGAGACAGCAGTGTGTCACTGTGCTGCCCCGGGTCCCTGTGAGACAGCAGTGTGTCACTGTGCTGCCCCGTGTCCCTGTGAGACAGCAGTGTGTCACCGTGCTGCCCCGTGTCCCTGTGAGGCTGCAGTGTGTCACTGTGCTGCCTTGCTTCCCTGTGAGACAGCAGTGTGTCACTGTGCTGCTCCGGGTCCCTGTGAGACAGCAGTGTGTCACCGTGCTGCCCCGGGTCCCTGTGAGACAGCAGTGTGTCACCGTGCTGCCCCGGGTCCCTGTGAGACAGCAGTGTGTCACTGTGCTGCCCCGGGTCCCTGTGAGACAGCAGTGTGTCACCGTGCTGCCCCGGGTCCCTGTGAGACAGCAGTGTGTCACCGTGCTGCCCTGGGTCCCTGTGAGACAGCAGTGTGTCACTGTGCTGCCCCGGGTCCCTGTGAGACAGCAGTGTGTCACTGTGCTGCCCCGTGTCCCTGTGAGGCTGCAGTGTGTCACTGTGCTGCCCCGGGTCCCTGTGAGACAGCAGTGTGTCACTGTGCTGCCCCCGGTCCCTGTGAGACAGCAGTGTGTCACTGTGCTGCCCCGGGTCCCTGTGAGACAGCAGTGTGTCACTGTGCTGCCCCGGGTCCCTGTGAGACAGCAGTGTGTCACTGTGCTGCCTTGCTTCCCTGTGAGACAGCAGTGTGTCACTGTGCTGCTCCGGGTCCCTGTGAGACAGCAGTGTGTCACTGTGCTGCCCCGGGTCCCTGTGAGACAGCAGTGTGTCACCGTGCTGCCCCGGGTCCCTGTGAGACAGCAGTGTGTCACTGTGCTGCCCCGGGTCCCTGTGAGACAGCAGTGTGTCACCGTGCTGCCCCGGGTCCCTGTGAGACAGCAGTGTGTCACCGTGCTGCCCTGGGTCCCTGTGAGACAGCAGTGTGTCACTGTGCTGCCCCGGGTCCCTGTGAGACAGCAGTGTGTCACTGTGCTGCCCCGTGTCCCTGTGAGGCTGCAGTGTGTCACTGTGCTGCCCCGGGTCCCTGTGAGACAGCAGTGTGTCACTGTGCTGCCCCCGGTCCCTGTGAGACAGCAGTGTGTCACTGTGCTGCCCCGGGTCCCTGTGAGACAGCAGTGTGTCACTGTGCTGCCCCGGGTCCCTGTGAGACAGCAGTGTGTCACTGTGCTGCCCCGGGTCCCTGTGAGACAGCAGTGTGTCACCGTGCTGCCCCGGGTCCCTGTGAGGCTGCAGTGTGTCACTGTGCTGCCCCGGGTCCCTGTGAGACAGCAGTGTGTCACTGTGCTGCCCCCGGTCCCTGTGAGACAGCAGTGTGTCACTGTGCTGCCCCGGGTCCCTGTGAGACAGCAGTGTGTCACTGTGCTGCCCCGGGTCCCTGTGAGACAGCAGTGTGTCACTGTGCTGCCCCGGGTCCCTGTGAGACAGCAGTGTGTCACCGTGCTGCCCCGGGTCCCTGTGAGACAGCAGTGTATCACTGTGCTGCCCCGGGACCCTGTGAGACAGCAGTGTGTCACTGTGCTGCCCCGGGTCCCTGTGAGACAGCAGTGTGTCACCGTGCTGCCCCGGGTCCCTGTGAGGCTGCAGTGTGTCACCGTGCTGCCCCGGGACTCTGTGAGACAGCAGTGTCTCACTGTGCTGCCCCGTGTCCCTGTGAGACAGCAGTGTGTCACCGTGCTGCCCCGGGTCCCTGTGAGGCTGCAGTGTGTCACTGTGCTGCCCCGTGTCCCTGTGAGACAGCAGTGTGTCACCGTGCTGCCCCGGGTCCCTGTGAGACAGCAGTGTGTCACCGTGCTGCCCCGGGTCCCTGTGAGGCTGCAGTGTGTCACTGTGCTGCCCCGTGTCCCTGTGAGACAGCAGTGTGTCACCGTGCTGCCCCGGGTCCCTGTGAGACAGCAGTGTGTCACTGTGCTGCCCCGGGTCCCTGTGAGACAGCAGTGTGTCACTGTGCTGCCCCGGGTCCCTGTGAGGCAGCAGTGTGTCACGGTGCTGCCCCGAGTCCCTGTGAGACAGCAGTGTGTCACCGTGCTGCCCCGGGTCCCTGTGAGAGAGCAGTGTGTCACTGTGCTGCCCCGGGTCCCTGTGAGACAGCAGTGTGTCACCGTGCTGCCCCGTGTCCCTGTGAGACAGCAGTGTGTCACCGTGCTGCCCCGTGTCCCTGTGAGGCAGCAGTGTGTCACCGTGCTGCCCCGGGTCCCTGTGAGACAGCAGTGTGTCACTGTGCTGCCCCGGGTCCCTGTGAGACAGCAGTGTGTCACTGTGCTGCCCCGGGTCCCTGTGAGACAGCAGTGTGTCACTGTGCTGCCCCGTGTCCCTGTGAGGCTGCAGTGTGTCACTGTGCTGCCCCGGGACCCTGTGAGACAGCAGTGTGTCACTGTGCTGCCCCGTGTCCCTGTGAGACAGCAGTGTGTCACTGTGCTGCCCCGGGACCCTGTGAGACAGCAGTGTGTCACTGTGCTGCCCCGGGTCCCTGTGAGACAGCAGTGTGTCACCGTGCTGCCCCGGGTCCCTGTGAGACAGCAGTGTGTCACCGTGCTGCCCCGGGTCCCTGTGAGACAGCAGTGTGTCACTGTGCTGCCCCGGGTCCCTGTGAGACAGCAGTGTGTCACTGTGCTGCCCCGTGTCCCTGTGAGACAGCAGTGTGTCACCGTGCTGCCCCGTGTCCCTGTGAGGCTGCAGTGTGTCACTGTGCTGCCTTGCTTCCCTGTGAGACAGCAGTGTGTCACTGTGCTGCTCCGGGTCCCTGTGAGACAGCAGTGTGTCACCGTGCTGCCCCGGGTCCCTGTGAGACAGCAGTGTGTCACTGTGCTGCCCCGGGACCCTGTGAGACAGCAGTGTGTCACCGTGCTGCCCCGTGTCCCTGTGAGACAGCAGTGTGTCACCGTGCTGCCCCGGGTCCCTGTGAGACAGCAGTGTGTCACTATGCTGCCCCGGGTCCCTGTGAGACAGCAGTGTGTCACCGTGCTGCCCCGGGTCCCTGTGAGACAGCAGTGTGTCACCGTGCTGCCCTGGGTCCCTGTGAGACAGCAGTGTGTCACCGTGCTGCCCCGGGTCCCTGTGAGACAGCAGTGTGTCACTGTGCTGCCCCGGGTCCCTGTGAGACAGCAGTGTGTCACTGTGCTGCCCTGGGTCCCTGTGAGACAGCAGTGTGTCACCGTGCTGCCCCGGGTCCCTGTGAGACAGCAGTGTGTCACTGTGCTGCCCCGGGTCCCTGTGAGACAGCAGTGTGTCACTGTGCTGCCCCGGGTCCCTGTGAGACAGCAGTGTGTCACTGTGCTGCCCCGGGTCCCTGTGAGACAGCAGTGTGTCACCGTGCTGCCCCGGGTCCCTGTGAGGCAGCAGTGTGTCACTGTGCTGCCCCGGGACTCTGTGAGACAGCAGTGTATCACTGTGCTGCCCCGGGTCCCTGTGAGACAGCAGTGTGTCACTGTGCTGCCCCGTGTCCCTGTGAGGCTGCAGTGTGTCACCGTGCTGCCCCGGGTCTCTGTGAGACAGCAGTGTGTCACTGTGCTGCCCCGGGTCCCTGTGAGGCAGCAGTGTGTCACCGTGCTGCCCCGGGTCTCTGTGAGACAGCAGTGTGTCACTGTGCTGCCCCGGGTCCCTGTGAGGCAGCAGTGTGTCACCGTGCTGCCCCGGGTCCCTGTGAGACAGCAGTGTGTCACCATGCTGCCCCGGGTCCCTGTGAGACAGCAGTGTGTCACCGTGCTGCCCCGTGTCCCTGTGAGGCAGCAGTGTGTCACTGTGCTGCCCCGGGTCCCTGTGAGACAGCAGTGTGTCACCGTGCTGCCCCGGGTCCCTGTGAGACAGCAGTGTGTCACCGTGCTGCCCCGGGTCCCTGTGAGACAGCAGTGTGTCACCGTGCTGCCCCGGGTCCCTGTGAGACAGCAGTGTATCACCGTGCTGCCCCGGGTCCCTGTGAGACAGCAGTGTGTCACTGTGCAGCCCCGGGTCCCTGTGAGACAGCAGTGTGTCACCGTGCTGCTCCGGGTCTCTGGCGCTGTGAGACAGCAGTGTGTCACTGTGCTGCCCCGTGTCCCTGTGAGACAGCAGTGTGTCACCGTGCTGCTCCGGGTCTCTGGCGCTGTGAGACAGCAGTGTGTCACTGTGCTGCCCCGGGTCCCTGTGAGGCAGCAGTGTGTCACCGTGCTGCCCCGGGTCCCTGTGAGGCAGCAGTGTGTCACCGTGCTGCCCCGTGTCCCTGTGAGACAGCAGTGTGTCACCGTGCTGCTCCGGGTCTCTGGCGCTGTGAGACAGCAGTGTGTCACTGTGCTGCCCCGGGTCCCTGTGAGGCAGCAGTGTGTCACTGTGCTGCCCCGGGTCCCTGTGAGGCAGCAGTGTGTCACCGTGCTGCCCCGGGTCCCTGTGAGGCAGCAGTGTGTCACTGTGCTGCCTCGGGTCCCTGTGAGACAGCAGTATGTCACCGTGCTGCCCCGGGTCCCTGGGAGACAGCAGTGTGTCACCGTGCTGCCCCGGGTCCCTGTGAGACAGCAGTGTGTCACCGTGCTGCCCCGGGTCCCTGTGAGACAGCAGTGTGTCACCGTGCTGCCCCGGGTCCCTGTGAGACAGCAGTGTGTCACCGTGCTGCCCCGCGTCCCTGTGAGACAGCAGTATGTCACCGTGCTGCCCCGGGTCCCTGGGAGACAGCAGTGTGTCACCGTGCTGCCCCGGGTCCCTGTGAGACAGCAGTGTGTCACTGTGCTGCCCCGGGTCCCTGTGAGACAGCAGTGTGTCACCGTGCTGCCCCGGGTCCCTGTGAGACAGCAGCGTGTCACCGTGCTGCCCCGGGTCCCTGTGAGACAGCAGTGTGTCACCGTGCTGCCCCGGGTCCCTGGCGCTGTGAGACAGCAGTGTGTCACCGTGCTGCCCCGGTCCCTGTGAGACACCAGTGTGTCACCGTGCTGCCCCGGGTCCCTGTGAGACAGCAGTGTGTCACTGTGCTGCCCCGGGTCCCTGTGAGGCCGCAGTGTGTCACCGTGCTGCCCCGGGTCCCTGTGAGACAGCAGTGTGTCACTGTGCTGCCCCGGGTCCCTGTGAGACAGCAGTGTGTCACTGTGCTGCCCCGGGTCCCTGTGAGACAGCAGTGTGTCACTGTGCTGCCCCGGGTCCCTGTGAGGCAGCAGTGTGTCACCGTGCTGCCCCGGGTCCCTGTGAGACAGCAGTGTGTCACTGTGCTGCCCCGGGTCCCTGTGAGACAGCAGTGTGTCACTGTGCTGCCCCGGGTCCCTGTGAGACTACAGTGTGTCACGGTGCTGCCCCGGGTCCCTGTGAGACAGCAGTGTGTCACCGTGCTGCCCCGGGTCCCTGTGAGACAGCAGTGTGTCACCGTGCTGCCCCGGGTCCCTGTGAGACAGCAGTGTGTCACCGTGCTGCCCCGGGTCCCTGGCGCTGTGAGACAGCAGTGTGTCACCGTGCTGCCCCGGTCGCTGTGAGACAGCAGTGTGTCACCGTGCTGCCCCGGGTCCCTGTGAGACAGCAGTGTGTCACTGTGCTGCCCCGGGTCCCTGTGAGACAGCAGTGTGTCACCGTGCTGCCCCGGGTCCCTGTGAGACAGCAGTGTGTCACCGTGCTGCCCCGGGTTCCCTGTGAGACAGCAGTGTGTCACCGTGCTGCCCCGGGTCCCTGTGAGACAGCAGTGTGTCACTGTGCTGCCCCGGGTCCCTGTGAGACAGCAGTGTGTCACCGTGCTGCCCCGGGTCCCTGTGAGACAGCAGTGTGTCACCGTGCTGCCCCGGGTCCCTGTGAGACAGCAGTGTGTCACCGTGCTGCCCCGGGTCCCTGTGAGACAGCAGTGTGTCACTGTGCTGCCCCGGGTCCCTGGCGCTGTGAGACAGCAGTGTGTCACCGTGCTGCCCCGGTCCCTGTGAGACAGCAGTGTGTCACCGTGCTGCCCCGGGTCCCTGTGAGACAGCAGTGTGTCACTGTGCTGCCCCGGGTCCCTGTGAGGCCGCAGTGTGTCACCGTGCTGCCCCGGGTCCCTGTGAGGCCGCAGTGTGTCACCGTGCTGCCCCGGGTCCCTGTGAGACAGCAGTGTGTCACTGTGCTCCCCCGGGTCCCTGTGAGGCAGCAGTGTGTCACTGTGCTGCCCCGGGTCCCTGTGAGACAGCAGTGTGTCACTGTGCTGCCCCGGGTCCCTGTGAGACAGCAGTGTGTCACTGTGCTGCCCCGTGTCCCTGTGAGGCTGCAGTGTGTCACTGTGCTGCCCCGGGTCCCTGTGAGACAGCAGTGTGTCACCGTGCTGCCCCGGGTCCCTGTGAGACAGCAGTGTGTCACCGTGCTGCCCCGGGTCCCTGTGAGACAGCAGTGTATCACTGTGCTGCCCCGTGTCCCTGTGAGGCAGCAGTGTGTCACCGTGCTGCCCCGGGTCCCTGTGAGACAGCAGTGTATCACTGTGCTGCCCCGGGTCCCTGTGAGACAGCAGTGTGTCACTGTGCTGCCCCGGGTCCCTGTGAGACAGCAGTGTGTCACCGTGCTGCCCCGGGTCCCTGTGAGACAGCAGTGTGTCACTGTGCTGCCCCGGGTCCCTGTGAGACAGCAGTGTGTCACCGTGCTGCCCCGGGTCCCTGTGAGACAGCAGTGTGTCACCGTGCTGCCCTGGGTCCCTGTGAGACAGCAGTGTGTCACTGTGCTGCCCCGGGTCCCTGTGAGACAGCAGTGTGTCACTGTGCTGCCCCGTGTCCCTGTGAGGCTGCAGTGTGTCACTGTGCTGCCCCGGGTCCCTGTGAGACAGCAGTGTGTCACTGTGCTGCCCCCGGTCCCTGTGAGACAGCAGTGTGTCACTGTGCTGCCCCGGGTCCCTGTGAGACAGCAGTGTGTCACTGTGCTGCCCCGGGTCCCTGTGAGACAGCAGTGTGTCACTGTGCTGCCCCGGGTCCCTGTGAGACAGCAGTGTGTCACCGTGCTGCCCCGGGTCCCTGTGAGGCTGCAGTGTGTCACTGTGCTGCCCCGGGACCCTGTGAGACAGCAGTGTGTCACTGTGCTGCCCCGGGTCCCTGTGAGGCTGCAGTGTGTCACTGTGCTGCCCCGGGACCCTGTGAGACAGCAGTGTGTCACCGTGCTGCCCCGGGTCCCTGTGAGGCTGCAGTGTGTCACTGTGCTGCCCCGGGACCCTGTGAGACAGCAGTGTGTCACCGTGCTGCCCCGGGTCCCTGTGAGGCTGCAGTGTGTCACCGTGCTGCCCCGGGACTCTGTGAGACAGCAGTGTCTCACTGTGCTGCCCCGTGTCCCTGTGAGACAGCAGTGTGTCACCGTGCTGCCCCGGGTCCCTGTGAGGCTGCAGTGTGTCACTGTGCTGCCCCGTGTCCCTGTGAGACAGCAGTGTGTCACCGTGCTGCCCCGGGTCCCTGTGAGACAGCAGTGTGTCACCGTGCTGCCCCGGGTCCCTGTGAGGCTGCAGTGTGTCACTGTGCTGCCCCGGGTCCCTGTGAGACAGCAGTGTGTCACTGTGCTGCCCCGTGTCCCTGTGAGACAGCAGTGTGTCACCGTGCTGCCCCGGGTCCCTGTGAGACAGCAGTGTGTCACTGTGCTGCCCCGGGTCCCTGTGAGACAGCAGTGTGTCACTGTGCTGCCCCGGGTCCCTGTGAGGCAGCAGTGTGTCACGGTGCTGCCCCGAGTCCCTGTGAGACAGCAGTGTGTCACCGTGCTGCCCCGGGTCCCTGTGAGAGAGCAGTGTGTCACTGTGCTGCCCCGGGTCCCTGTGAGACAGCAGTGTGTCACCGTGCTGCCCCGTGTCCCTGTGAGACAGCAGTGTGTCACCGTGCTGCCCCGTGTCCCTGTGAGGCAGCAGTGTGTCACCGTGCTGCCCCGGGTCCCTGTGAGACAGCAGTGTGTCACTGTGCTGCCCCGGGTCCCTGTGAGACAGCAGTGTGTCACTGTGCTGCCCCGGGTCCCTGTGAGACAGCAGTGTGTCACTGTGCTGCCCCGTGTCCCTGTGAGGCTGCAGTGTGTCACTGTGCTGCCCCGGGACCCTGTGAGACAGCAGTGTGTCACTGTGCTGCCCCGTGTCCCTGTGAGACAGCAGTGTGTCACTGTGCTGCCCCGGGACCCTGTGAGACCGCAGTGTGTCACTGTGCTGCCCCGTGTCCCTGTGAGGCAGCAGTGTGTCACCGTGCTGCCCCGGGTCCCTGTGAGACAGCAGTGTGTCACTGTGCTGCCCCGGGTCCCTGTGAGACAGCAGTGTGTCACCGTGCTGCCCCGGGTCCCTGTGAGACAGCAGTGTGTCACCGTGCTGCCCCGGGTCCCTGTGAGACAGCAGTGTGTCACTGTGCTGCCCCGGGTCCCTGTGAGACAGCAGTGTGTCACTGTGCTGCCCCGTGTCCCTGTGAGACAGCAGTGTGTCACCGTGCTGCCCCGTGTCCCTGTGAGGCTGCAGTGTGTCACTGTGCTGCCTTGCTTCCCTGTGAGACAGCAGTGTGTCACTGTGCTGCTCCGGGTCCCTGTGAGACAGCAGTGTGTCACCGTGCTGCCCCGGGTCCCTGTGAGACAGCAGTGTGTCACTGTGCTGCCCCGGGACCCTGTGAGACAGCAGTGTGTCACCGTGCTGCCCCGTGTCCCTGTGAGACAGCAGTGTGTCACCGTGCTGCCCCGGGTCCCTGTGAGACAGCAGTGTGTCACTATGCTGCCCCGGGTCCCTGTGAGACAGCAGTGTGTCACCGTGCTGCCCCGGGTCCCTGTGAGACAGCAGTGTGTCACCGTGCTGCCCTGGGTCCCTGTGAGACAGCAGTGTGTCACCGTGCTGCCCCGGGTCCCTGTGAGACAGCAGTGTGTCACTGTGCTGCCCCGGGTCCCTGTGAGACAGCAGTGTGTCACTGTGCTGCCCTGGGTCCCTGTGAGACAGCAGTGTGTCACCGTGCTGCCCCGGGTCCCTGTGAGACAGCAGTGTGTCACCGTGCTGCCCCGGGTCCCTGTGAGACAGCAGTGTGTCACTGTGCTGCCCCGGGTCCCTGTGAGACAGCAGTGTGTCACTGTGCTGCTCCGGGTCTCTGGCGCTGTGAGACAGCAGTGTGTCACTGTGCTGCCCCGGGTCCCTGTGAGACAGCAGTGTGTCACTATGCTGCCCCGGGTCCCTGTGAGGCAGCAGTGTGTCACCGTGCTGCCCCGGGTCCCTGTGAGACAGCAGTGTGTCACCGTGCTGCCCCGTGTCCCTGTGAGACAGCAGTGTGTCACTGTGCTGCCCCGGGTCCCTGTGAGACAGCAGTGTGTCACCGTGCTGCCCCGGGTCCCTGTGAGACAGCAGTGTGTCACTGTGCTGCCCCGGGTCCCTGTGAGACAGCAGTGTGTCACCGTGCTGCCCCGGGTCCCTGTGAGACAGCAGTGTGTCACCGTGCTGCCCCGGGTTCCCTGTGAGACAGCAGTGTGTCACCGTGCTGCCCCGGGTCCCTGGCGCTGTGAGACAGCAGTGTGTCACCGTGCTGCCCCGGTCCCTGTGAGACAGCAGTGTGTCACCGTGCTGCCCCGGGTCCCTGTGAGACAGCAGTGTGTCACTGTGCTGCCCCGGGTCCCTGTGAGGCCGCAGTGTGTCACCGTGCTGCCCCGGGTCCCTGTGAGGCCGCAGTGTGTCACCGTGCTGCCCCGAGTCCCTGTGAGACAGCAGTGTGTCACTGTGCTCCCCCGGGTCCCTGTGAGGCAGCAGTGTGTCACTGTGCTGCCCCGGGTCCCTGTGAGACAGCAGTGTGTCACTGTGCTGCCCCGGGTCCCTGTGAGACAGCAGTGTATCACTGTGCTGCCCCGTGTCCCTGTGAGGCTGCAGTGTGTCACTGTGCTGCCCCGGGTCCCTGTGAGGCTGCTGTGTGTCACTGTGCTGCCCCGGGTCCCTGTGAGACAGCAGTGTGTCATTGTGCTGCCCCGTGACCCTGTGAGACAGCAGTGTATCACTGTGCTGCCCCGGGTCCCTGTGAGACAGCAGTGTGTCACTGTGCTGCCCCTTGTCCCTGTGAGGCTGCCGTGTGTCACTGTGCTGCCCCGGGTCCCTGTGAGACAGCAGTGTGTCACCGTGCTGCCCCGGGTCCCTGTGAGACAGCAGTGTGTCACTGTGCTGCCCCGGGACCCTGTGAGACAGCAGTGTATCACTGTGCTGCCCCGTGTCCCTGTGAGGCAGCAGTGTGTCACCGTGCTGCCCCGGGTCCCTGTGAGACAGCACTGTGTCACCGTGCTGCCCCGGGTCCCTGTGAGACAGCAGTGTGTCACTGTGCTGCCCCGGGTCCCTGTGAGACAGCAGTGTGTCACTGTGCTGCCCTGGGTCCCTGTGAGACAGCAGTGTATCACTGTGCTGCCCCGGGTCCCTGTGAGACAGCAGTGTGTCACTGTGCTGCCCCGGGTCCCTGTGAGACAGCAGTGTGTCACCGTGCTGCCCCGGGTCCCTGTGAGACAGCAGTGTGTCACTGTGCTGCCCCGTGTCCCTGTGAGGCTGCAGTGTGTCACCGTGCTGCCCCGGGTCTCTGTGAGACAGCAGTGTGTCACTGTGCTGCCCCGGGTCCCTGTGAGGCAGCAGTGTGTCACCGTGCTGCCCCGGGTCTCTGTGAGACAGCAGTGTGTCACTGTGCTGCCCCGGGTCCCTGTGAGGCAGCAGTGTGTCACCGTGCTGCCCCGGGTCCCTGTGAGACAGCAGTGTGTCACTGTGCTGCCCCGGGTCCCTGTGAGACAGCAGTGTGTCACCGTGCTGCCCCGGGTCCCTGTGAGACAGCAGTGTGTCACTGTGCTGCCCCGGGTCCCTGTGAGACAGCAGTGTGTCACCGTGCTGCCCCGGGTCCCTGTGAGGCAGCAGTGTGTCACTGTGCTGCCCCGGGACTCTGTGAGACAGCAGTGTATCACTGTGCTGCCCCGGGTCCCTGTGAGACAGCAGTGTGTCACTGTGCTGCCCCGTGTCCCTGTGAGGCTGCAGTGTGTCACCGTGCTGCCCCGGGTCTCTGTGAGACAGCAGTGTGTCACTGTGCTGCCCCGGGTCCCTGTGAGGCAGCAGTGTGTCACCGTGCTGCCCCGGGTCTCTGTGAGACAGCAGTGTGTCACTGTGCTGCCCCGGGTCCCTGTGAGGCAGCAGTGTGTCACCGTGCTGCCCCGGGTCCCTGTGAGACAGCAGTGTGTCACCATGCTGCCCCGGGTCCCTGTGAGACAGCAGTGTGTCACCGTGCTGCCCCGTGTCCCTGTGAGGCAGCAGTGTGTCACTGTGCTGCCCCGGGTCCCTGTGAGACAGCAGTGTGTCACCGTGCTGCCCCGGGTCCCTGTGAGACAGCAGTGTGTCACCGTGCTGCCCCGGGTCCCTGTGAGACAGCAGTGTGTCACCGTGCTGCCCCGGGTCCCTGTGAGACAGCAGTGTATCACCGTGCTGCCCCGGGTCCCTGTGAGACAGCAGTGTGTCACTGTGCTGCCCCGGGTCCCTGTGAGACAGCAGTGTGTCACCGTGCTGCTCCGGGTCTCTGGCGCTGTGAGACAGCAGTGTGTCACTGTGCTGCCCCGTGTCCCTGTGAGACAGCAGTGTGTCACCGTGCTGCTCCGGGTCTCTGGCGCTGTGAGACAGCAGTGTGTCACTGTGCTGCCCCGGGTCCCTGTGAGGCAGCAGTGTGTCACCGTGCTGCCCCGGGTCCCTGTGAGGCAGCAGTGTGTCACCGTGCTGCCCCGTGTCCCTGTGAGACAGCAGTGTGTCACCGTGCTGCTCCGGGTCTCTGGCGCTGTGAGACAGCAGTGTGTCACTGTGCTGCCCCGGGTCCCTGTGAGGCAGCAGTGTGTCACCGTGCTGCCCCGGGTCCCTGTGAGACAGCAGTGTGTCACTGTGCTGCCCCGGGTCCCTGTGAGGCAGCAGTGTGTCACCGTGCTGCCCCGGGTCCCTGTGAGGCAGCAGTGTGTCACTGTGCTGCCTCGGGTCCCTGTGAGACAGCAGTATGTCACCGTGCTGCCCCGGGTCCCTGGGAGACAGCAGTGTGTCACCGTGCTGCCCCGGGTCCCTGTGAGACAGCAGTGTGTCACCGTGCTGCCCCGGGTCCCTGTGAGACAGCAGTGTGTCACCGTGCTGCCCCGGGTCCCTGTGAGACAGCAGTGTGTCACCGTGCTGCCCCGCGTCCCTGTGAGACAGCAGTATGTCACCGTGCTGCCCCGGGTCCCTGGGAGACAGCAGTGTGTCACCGTGCTGCCCCGGGTCCCTGTGAGACAGCAGTGTGTCACTGTGCTGCCCCGGGTCCCTGTGAGACAGCAGTGTGTCACCGTGCTGCCCCGGGTCCCTGTGAGACAGCAGTGTGTCACCGTGCTGCCCCGGGTCCCTGTGAGACAGCAGTGTGTCACCGTGCTGCCCCGGGTCCCTGGCGCTGTGAGACAGCAGTGTGTCACCGTGCTGCCCCGGTCCCTGTGAGACACCAGTGTGTCACCGTGCTGCCCCGGGTCCCTGTGAGACAGCAGTGTGTCACTGTGCTGCCCCGGGTCCCTGTGAGGCCGCAGTGTGTCACCGTGCTGCCCCGGGTCCCTGTGAGGCCGCAGTGTGTCACTGTGCTCCCCCGGGTCCCTGTGAGGCAGCAGTGTGTCACCGTGCTGCCCCGGGTCCCTGTGAGACAGCAGTGTGTCACTGTGCTGCCCCGGGTCCCTATGAGACAGCAGTGTGTCACTGTGCTGCCCCGGGTCCCTGTGAGACTACAGTGTGTCACGGTGCTGCCCCGGGTCCCTGTGAGACAGCAGTGTGTCACGGTGCTGCCCCGGGTCCCTGTGAGACAGCAGTGTGTCACTGTGCTCCCCCGGGTCCCTGGCGCTGTGAGACAGCAGTGTGTCACCGTGCTGCCCCGGTCCCTGTGAGACAGCAGTGTGTCACCGTGCTGCCCCGGGTCCCTGTGAGACAGCAGTGTGTCACTGTGCTGCCCCGGGTCCCTGTGAGACAGCAGTGTGTCACTGTGCTGCCCCGGGTCCCTGTGAGGCCGCAGTGTGTCACCGTGCTGCCCCGGGTCCCTGTGAGGCCGCAGTGTGTCACCGTGCTGCCCCGGGTCCCTGTGAGGCCGCAGTGTGTCACCGTGCTGCCCCGGTCCCTGTGAGACAGCAGTGTGTCACCGTGCTGCCCCGGGTCCCTGTGAGACAGCAGTGTGTCACCGTGCTGCCCCGGGTCCCTGTGAGGCAACAGTGTGTCACCGTGCTGCCCCGGGTCCCTGTGAGACAGCAGTGTGTCACTGTGCTCCCCCGGGTCGCTGTGAGGCAGCAGTGTGTCACTGTGCTGCCCCGGGTCCCTGTGAGACAGCAGTGTGTCACTGTGCTGCCCCGGGTCCCTGTGAGACAGCAGTGTGTCACTGTGCTGCCCCGTGTCCCTGTGAGGCTGCAGTGTGTCACTGTGCTGCCCCGGGTCCCTGTGAGGCTGCAGTGTGTCACTGTGCTGCCCCGGGTCCCTGTGAGACAGCAGTGTGTCACCGTGCTGCCCCGGGTCCCTGTGAGACAGCAGTGTGTCACCGTGCTGCCCCGGGTCCCTGTGAGGCAGCAGTGTATCACTGTGCTGCCCCGGGTCCCTGTGAGACAGCAGTGTGTCACCGTGCTGCCCCGGGTCCCTGTGAGACAGCAGTGTATCACTGTGCTGCCCCGGGTCCCTGTGAGACAGCAGTGTGTCACTGTGCTGCCCCGTGTCCCTGTGAGGCTGCAGTGTGTCACTGTGCTGCCCCGGGTCCCTGTGAGACAGCAGTGTGTCACTGTGCTGCCCCGTGTCCCTGTGAGGCTGCAGTGTGTCACTGTGCTGCCCCGTGTCCCTGTGAGGCTGCAGTGTGTCACCGTGCTGCCCCGGGACCCTGTGAGACAGCAGTGTATCACTGTGCTGCCCCGGGTCCCTGTGAGACAGCAGTGTGTCACTGTGCTGCCCCGTGTCCCTGTGAGGCTGCAGTGTGTCACCGTGCTGCCCCGGGTCCCTGTGAGACAGCAGTGTGTCACTGTGCTGCCCCGGGACCCTGTGAGACAGCAGTGTATCACTGTGCTGCCCCGTGTCCCTGTGAGACAGCAGTGTGTCACTGTGCTGCCCCGGGTCCCTGTGAGACAGCAGTGTGTCACCGTGCTGCCCCGGGTCCCTGTGAGACAGCAGTGTGTCACTGTGCTGCCCCGGGTCCCTGTGAGACAGCAGTGTGTCACTGTGCTGCCCCGTGTCCCTGTGAGACAGCAGTGTGTCACCGTGCTGCCCCGTGTCCCTGTGAGGCTGCAGTGTGTCACTGTGCTGCCCCGGGTCCCTGTGAGACAGCAGTGTGTCACCGTGCTGCCCCGGGTCCCTGTGAGACAGCAGTGTGTCACTGTGCTGCCCCGGGTCCCTGTGAGACAGCAGTGTGTCACTGTGCTGCCCCGGGTCCCTGTGAGACAGCAGTGTGTCACTGTGCTGCCCCGGGTCCCTGTGAGACAGCAGTGTGTCACCGTCCTGCCCCGGGTCCCTGTGAGACAGCAGTGTGTCACCGTGCTGCCCTGGGTCCCTGTGAGACAGCAGTGTGTCACCGTGCTGCCCCGGGTCCCTGTGAGACAGCAGTGTGTCACCGTGCTGCCCCGGGTCCCTGTGAGACAGCAGTGTGTCACTGTGCTGCCCCGGGTCCCTGTGAGACAGCAGTGTGTCACTGTGCTGCCCTGGGTCCCTGTGAGACAGCAGTGTGTCACCGTGCTGCCCCGGGTCTCTGTGAGACAGCAGTGTGTCACCGTGCTGCCCCGGGTCCCTGTGAGACAGCAGTGTGTCACTGTGCTGCCCCGGGTCCCTGTGAGACAGCAGTGTGTCACTGTGCTGCTCCGGGTCTCTGGCGCTGTGAGACAGCAGTGTGTCACTGTGCTGCCCCGGGTCCCTGTGAGACAGCAGTGTGTCACCGTGCTGCCCCGGGTCCCTGTGAGACAGCAGTGTGTCACTATGCTGCCCCGGGTCCCTGTGAGGCAGCAGTGTGTCACCGTGCTGCCCCGGGTCCCTGTGAGACAGCAGTGTTGTCACCGTGCTGCCCCGTGTCCCTGTGAGACAGCAGTGTGTCACTGTGCTGCCCCGGGTCCCTGTGAGACAGCAGTGTGTCACTGTGCTGCCCCGGGTCCCTGTGAGACAGCAGTGTGTCACCGTCCTGCCCCGGGTCCCTGTGAGACAGCAGTGTGTCACCGTGCTGCCCTGGGTCCCTGTGAGACAGCAGTGTGTCACCGTGCTGCCCCGGGTCCCTGTGAGACAGCAGTGTGTCACCGTGCTGCCCTGGGTCCCTGTGAGACAGCAGTGTGTCACCGTGCTGCCCCGGGTCCCTGTGAGACAGCAGTGTGTCACTGTGCTGCCCCGGGTCCCTGTGAGACAGCAGTGTGTCACTGTGCTGCCCTGGGTCCCTGTGAGACAGCAGTGTGTCACCGTGCTGCCCCGGGTCCCTGTGAGACAGCAGTGTGTCACCGTGCTGCCCCGGGTCCCTGTGAGACAGCAGTGTGTCACTGTGCTGCCCCGGGTCCCTGTGAGACAGCAGTGTGTCACTGTGCTGCTCCGGGTCTCTGGCGCTGTGAGACAGCAGTGTGTCACTGTGCTGCCCCGGGTCCCTGTGAGACAGCAGTGTGTCACCGTGCTGCCCCGGGTCCCTGTGAGACAGCAGTGTGTCACTAGGCTGCCCCGGGTCCCTGTGAGGCAGCAGTGTGTCACCGTGCTGCCCCGGGTCCCTGTGAGACAGCAGTGTGTCACCGTGCTGCCCCGTGTCCCTGTGAGACAGCAGTGTGTCACTGTGCTGCCCCGGGTCCCTGTGAGACAGCAGTGTGTCACCGTGCTGCCCCGGGTCCCTGTGAGACAGCAGTGTGTCACTGTGCTGCCCCGGGTCCCTGTGAGACAGCAGTGTGTCACCGTGCTGCCCCGGGTCCCTGTGAGACAGCAGTGTGTCACCGTGCTGCCCCGGGTTCCCTGTGAGACAGCAGTGTGTCACCGTGCTGCCCCGGGTCCCTGGCGCTGTGAGACAGCAGTGTGTCACCGTGCTGCCCCGGTCCCTGTGAGACAGCAGTGTGTCACCGTGCTGCCCCGGGTCCCTGTGAGACAGCAGTGTGTCACTGTGCTGCCCCGGGTCCCTGTGAGGCCGCAGTGTGTCACCGTGCTGCCCCGGGTCCCTGTGAGGCCGCAGTGTGTCACCGTGCTGCCCCGGGTCCCTGTGAGACAGCAGTGTGTCACTGTGCTCCCCCGGGTCCCTGTGAGGCAGCAGTGTGTCACTGTGCTGCCCCGGGTCCCTGTGAGACAGCAGTGTGTCACTGTGCTGCCCCGGGTCCCTGTGAGACAGCAGTGTGTCACTGTGCTGCCCCGTGTCCCTGTGAGGCTGCAGTGTGTCACTGTGCTGCCCCGGGTCCCTGTGAGGCTGCAGTGTGTCACTGTGCTGCCCCGGGTCCCTGTGAGACAGCAGTGTGTCATTGTGCTGCCCCGTGACCCTGTGAGACAGCAGTGTATCACTGTGTTGCCCCGGGTCCCTGTGAGGCTGCCGTGTGTCACTGTGCTGCCCCGGGTCCCTGTGAGACAGCAGTGTGTCACCGTGCTGCCCCGGGTCCCTGTGAGACAGCAGTGTGTCACTGTGCTGCCCCGGGACCCTGTGAGACAGCAGTGTATCACTGTGCTGCCCCGTGTCCCTGTGAGGCAGCAGTGTGTCACCGTGCTGCCCCGGGTCCCTGTGAGACAGCAGTGTGTCACCGTGCTGCCCCGGGTCCCTGTGAGACAGCAGTGTGTCACTGTGCTGCCCCGGGTCCCTGTGAGACAGCAGTGTGTCACCGTGCTGCCCTGGGTCCCTGTGAGACAGCAGTGTGTCACTGTGCTGCCCCGGGTCCCTGTGAGGCCGCAGTGTGTCACCATGCTGCCCTGGGTCCCTGTGAGACAGCACTGTGTCACCGTGCTGCCCCGGGTCCCTGTGAGACAGCACTGTGTCACCGTGCTGCCCCGGGTCCCTGTGAGACAGCAGTGTGTCACCGTGCTGCCCCGGGTCCCTGTGAGGCAGCAGTGTGTCACTGTGCTGCCCCGGGACTCTGTGAGACAGCAGTGTATCACTGTGCTGCCCCGGGTCCCTGTGAGACAGCAGTGTGTCACTGTGCTGCCCCGTGTCCCTGTGAGGCTGCAGTGTGTCACCGTGCTGCCCCGGGTCTCTGTGAGACAGCAGTGTGTCACTGTGCTGCCCCGTGTCCCTGTGAGGCAGCAGTGTGTCACCGTGCTGCCCCGGGTCTCTGTGAGACAGCAGTGTGTCACTGTGCTGCCCCGGGTCCCTGTGAGGCAGCAGTGTGTCACCGTGCTGCCCCGGGTCCCTGTGAGACAGCAGTGTGTCTCCATGCTGCCCCGGGTCCCTGTGAGACAGCAGTGTGTCACCGTGCTGCCCCGTGTCCCTGTGAGGCAGCAGTGTGTCACTGTGCTGCCCCGGGTCCCTGTGAGACAGCAGTGTGTCACCGTGCTGCCCCGGGTCCCTGTGAGACAGCAGTGTGTCACCGTGCTGCCCCGGGTCCCTGTGAGACAGCAGTGTGTCACCGTGCTGCCCCGGGTCCCTGTGAGACAGCAGTGTATCACCGTGCTGCCCCGGGTCCCTGTGAGACAGCAGTGTGTCACTGTGCTGCCCCGGGTCCCTGTGAGACAGCAGTGTGTCACCGTGCTGCTCCGGGTCTCTGGCGCTGTGAGACAGCAGTGTGTCACCGTGCTGCCCCGTGTCCCTGTGAGACAGCAGTGTGTCACCGTGCTGCTCCGGGTCTCTGGCGGTGTGAGACAGCAGTGTGTCACTGTGCTGCCCCGGGTCCCTGTGAGGCAGCAGTGTGTCACCGTGCTGCCCCGGGTCCCTGTGAGGCAGCAGTGTGTCACCGTGCTGCCCCGTGTCCCTGTGAGACAGCAGTGTGTCACCGTGCTGCTCCGGGTCTCTGGCGCTGTGAGACAGCAGTGTGTCACTGTGCTGCCCTGGGTCCCTGTGAGACAGCAGTGTGTCACCGTGCTGCCCCGGGTCCCTGTGAGACAGCAGTGTGTCACCGTGCTGCCCCGGGTCCCTGGCGCTGTGAGACAGCAGTGTGTCACCGTGCTGCCCCGGTCCCTGTGAGACAGCAGTGTGTCACCGTGCTGCCCCGGGTCCCTGTGAGACAGCAGTGTGTCACTGTGCTGCCCCGGGTCCCTGTGAGGCCGCAGTGTGTCCCTGTGCTGCCCCGGGTCCCTGTGAGACAGCAGTGTGTCACCGTGCTGCCCCGGGTCCCTGGCGCTGTGAGACAGCAGTGTGTCACCGTGCTGCCCCAGTCCCTGTGAGACAGCAGTGTGTCACCGTGCTGCCCCGGGTCCCTGTGAGACAGCAGTGTGTCACCGTGCTGCCCCGGGTCTCTGTGAGACAGCAGTGTGTCACCGTGCTGCCCCGGTCCCTGTGAGACAGCAGTGTGTCACTGTGCTGCCCCGGGTCCCTGTGAGACAGCAGTGTGTCACCGTGCTGCCCCGGGTCCCTGTGAGACAGCAGTGTGTCACCGTGCTGCCCCGGGTTCCTGTGAGACAGCAGTGTGTCACCGTGCTGCCCCGGGTCCCTGTGAGGCAGCAGTGTGTCACAGTGCTGCCCCGGGTCCCTGTGAGGCCGCAGTGTGTCACCGTGCTGCCCCGGGTCCCTGTGAGGCCGCAGTGTGTCACCGTGCTGCCCCGGGTCCCTGTGAGACAGCAGTGTGTCACCGTGCTGCCCCGGGTCCCTGTGAGACAGCAGTGTGTCACTGTGCTGCCCCGGGTCCCTGTGAGACAGCAGTATGTCACCGTGCTGCCCCGGGTCCCTGTGAGACAGCAGTGTGTCACTGTGCTGCCCCGGGTCCCTGTGAGACAGCAGTATGTCACCGTGCTGCCCCGGGTCCCTGTGAGACAGCAGTGTGTCACCGTGCTGCCCCGGGTCCCTGTGAGACAGCAGTGTGTCACTGTGCTCCCCCGGGTCGCTGTGAGGCAGCAGTGTGTCACTGTGCTGCCCCGGGTCCCTGTGAGACAGCAGTGTGTCACTGTGCTGCCCCGGGTCCCTGTGAGACAGCAGTGTGTCACTGTGCTGCCCCGTGTCCCTGTGAGGCTGCAGTGTGTCACTGTGCTGCCCCGGGTCCCTGTGAGGCTGCAGTGTGTCACTGTGCTGCCCCGGGTCCCTGTGAGACAGCAGTGTGTCACCGTGCTGCCCCGGGTCCCTGTGAGACAGCAGTGTGTCACCGTGCTGCCCCGGGTCCCTGTGAGGCAGCAGTGTATCACTGTGCTGCCCCGGGTCCCTGTGAGACAGCAGTGTGTCACTGTGCTGCCCCGGGTCCCTGTGAGACAGCAGTGTGTCACTGTGCTGCCCCGGGTCCCTGTGAGGCAGCAGTGTGTCACCGTGCTGCCCCGGGTCCCTGGCGCTGTGAGACAGCAGTGTGTCACTGTGCTGCCCCGGGTCCCTGTGAGACAGCAGTGTGTCACTGTGCTGCCCCGTGTCCCTGTGAGGCTGCAGTGTGTCACTGTGCTGCCCCGGGTCCCTGTGAGGCAGCAGTGTGTCACCGTGCTGCCCCGGGTCCCTGTGAGACAGCAGTGTGTCACCGTGCTGCCCCGGGTCCCTGTGAGACAGCAGTGTGTCACTGTGCTGTCCCGGGTCCCTGTGAGACAGCAGTGTGTCACTGTGCTGCCCCGTGTCCCTGTGAGACAGCAGTGTGTCACCGTGCTGCCCCGTGTCCCTGTGAGGCTGCAGTGTGTCACTGTGCTGCCCCGGGTCCCTGTGAGACAGCAGTGTGTCACCGTGCTGCCCCGGGTCCCTGTGAGGCAGCAGTGTGTCACTGTGCTGCCCCGGGTCCCTGTGAGACAGCAGTGTGTCACTGTGCTGCCCCGGGTCCCTGTGAGACAGCAGTGTGTCACTGTGCTGCCCCGGGTCCCTGTGAGACAGCAGTGTGTCACCGTCCTGCCCCGGGTCCCTGTGAGACAGCAGTGTGTCACCGTGCTGCCCTGGGTCCCTGTGAGACAGCAGTGTGTCACCGTGCTGCCCCGGGTCCCTGTGAGACAGCAGTGTGTCACCGTGCTGCCCTGGGTCCCTGTGAGACAGCAGTGTGTCACCGTGCTGCCCCGGGTCCCTGTGAGACAGCAGTGTGTCACTGTGCTGCCCCGGGTCCCTGTGAGACAGCAGTGTGTCACTGTGCTGCCCTGGGTCCCTGTGAGACAGCAGTGTGTCACCGTGCTGCCCCGGGTCCCTGTGAGACAGCAGTGTGTCACCGTGCTGCCCCGGGTCCCTGTGAGACAGCAGTGTGTCACTGTGCTGCCCCGGGTCCCTGTGAGACAGCAGTGTGTCACTGTGCTGCTCCGGGTCTCTGGCGCTGTGAGACAGCAGTGTGTCACTGTGCTGCCCCGGGTCCCTGTGAGACAGCAGTGTGTCACCGTGCTGCCCCGGGTCCCTGTGAGACAGCAGTGTGTCACTATGCTGCCCCGGGTCCCTGTGAGGCAGCAGTGTGTCACCGTGCTGCCCCGTGTCCCTGTGAGACAGCAGTGTGTCACTGTGCTGCCCCGGGTCCCTGTGAGACAGCAGTGTGTCACCGTGCTGCCCCGGGTCCCTGTGAGACAGCAGTGTGTCACTGTGCTGCCCCGGGTCCCTGTGAGACAGCAGTGTGTCACCGTGCTGCCCCGGGTCCCTGTGAGACAGCAGTGTGTCACCGTGCTGCCCCGGGTTCCCTGTGAGACAGCAGTGTGTCACCGTGCTGCCCCGGGTCCCTGGCGCTGTGAGACAGCAGTGTGTCACCGTGCTGCCCCGGTCCCTGTGAGACAGCAGTGTGTCACCGTGCTGCCCCGGGTCCCTGTGAGACAGCAGTGTGTCACTGTGCTGCCCCGGGTCCCTGTGAGGCCGCAGTGTGTCACCGTGCTGCCCCGGGTCCCTGTGAGGCCGCAGTGTGTCACCGTGCTGCCCCGGGTCCCTGTGAGACAGCAGTGTGTCACTGTGCTCCCCCGGGTCCCTGTGAGGCAGCAGTGTGTCACTGTGCTGCCCCGGGTCCCTGTGAGACAGCAGTGTGTCACTGTGCTGCCCCGTGTCCCTGTGAGGCTGCAGTGTGTCACTGTGCTGCCCCGGGTCCCTGTGAGGCTGCAGTGTGTCACTGTGCTGCCCCGGGTCCCTGTGAGACAGCAGTGTGTCACCGTGCTGCCCCGGGTCCCTGTGAGACAGCAGTGTGTCACTCTGCTGCCCCGGGTCCCTGTGAGACAGCAGTGTGTCACTGTGCTGCCCCGGGTCCCTGTGAGACAGCAGTGTGTCACTGTGCTGCCCCGGGTCCCTGTGAGACAGCAGTGTGTCACTGTGCTGCCCCGTGTCCCTGTGAGGCTGCAGTGTGTCACTGTGCTGCCCCGGGTCCCTGTGAGGCAGCAGTGTGTCACCGTGCTGCCCCGGGTCCCAGTGAGACAGCGGTGTGTCACTGTGCTGCCCCGGGACCCTGTGAGACAGCAGTGTATCACTGTGCTGCCCCGGGTCCCTGTGAGACAGCAGTGTGTCACTGTGCTGTCCCGGGTCCCTGTGAGACAGCAGTGTGTCACCGTGCTGCCCCGGGTCCCAGTGAGACAGCAGTGTGTCACCGTGCTGCCCCGGGTCCCTGTGAGGCAGCAGTGTATCACTGTGCTGCCCCGTGTCCCTGTGAGGCAGCAGTGTGTCACCGTGCTGCCCCGGGTCCCTGTGAGACAGCAGTGTGTCACCGTGCTGCCCCGGGTCCCTGTGAGACAGCAGTGTGTCACTGTGCTGCCCTGGGTCCCTGTGAGACAGCAGTGTGTCACTGTGCTGCCCCGGGTCCCTGTGAGACAGCAGTGTGTCACTGTGCTGCCCCGGGTCCCTGTGAGACAGCAGTGTGTCACTGTGCTGCCCCGTGTCCCTGTGAGACAGCAGTGTGTCACTGTGCTGTCCCGGGTCCCTGTGAGACAGCAGTGTGTCACTGTGCTGCCCCGGGTCCCTGTGAGACAGCAGTGTGTCACTGTGCTGCCCCGTGTCCCTGTGAGGCTGCAGTGTGTCACTGTGCTGCCCCGGGTCCCTGTGAGACAGCAGTGTGTCACTGTGCTGCCCCGGGTCCCTGTGAGACAGCAGTGTGTCACTGTGCTGCCCCGTGTCCCTGTGAGGCTGCAGTGTGTCACTGTGCTGCCCCGGGTCCCTGTGAGACAGCAGTGTGTCACTGTGCTGCCCCGTGTCCCTGTGAGGCTGCAGTGTGTCACTGTGCTGCCCCGTGTCCCTGTGAGACAGCAGTGTGTCACTGTGCTGCCCCGGGTCCCTGTGAGACAGCAGTGTGTCACTGTGCTGCCCCGTGTCCCTGTGAGACAGCAGTGTGTCACTGTGCTGCCCCGGGTCCCTGTGAGACAGCAGTGTGTCACTGTGCTGCCCCGTGTCCCTGTGAGGCTGCAGTGTGTCACTGTGCTGCCCCGGGTCCCTGTGAGACAGCAGTGTGTCACTGTGCTGCCCCGGGTCCCTGTGAGACAGCAGTGTGTCACTGTGCTGCCCCGTGTCCCTGTGAGGCTGCAGTGTGTCACTGTGCTGCCCCGGGTCCCTGTGAGGCAGCAGTGTATCACTGTGCTGCCCCGTGTCCCTGTGAGGCAGCAGTGTGTCACCGTGCTGCCCCGGGTCCCTGTGAGACAGCAGTGTGTCACCGTGCTGCCCCGGGTCCCTGTGAGACAGCAGTGTGTCACTGTGCTGCCCCGGGTCCCTGTGAGGCAGCAGTGTGTCACTGTGCTGCCCTGGGTCCCTGTGAGACAGCAGTGTGTCACCGTGCTGCCCCGGGTCCCTGTGAGACAGCAGTGTGTCACCGTGCTGCCCCGGGTCCCTGTGAGACAGCAGTGTGTCACTGTGCTCCCCCGGGTCCCTGTGAGACAGCAGTGTGTCACTGTGCTGCTCCGGGTCTCTGGCGCTGTGAGACAGCAGTGTGTCACTGTGCTGCCCCGGGTCCCTGTGAGACAGCAGTGTGTCACCGTGCTGCCCCGGGTCCCTGTGAGACAGCAGTGTGTCACTATGCTGCCCCGGGTCCCTGTGAGGCAGCAGTGTGTCACCGTGCTGCCCCGTGTCCCTGTGAGGCAGCAGTGTGTCACTGTGCTGCCCCGGGTCCCTGTGAGACAGCAGTGTGTCACTGTGCTGCCCCGGGTCCCTGTGAGACAGCAGTGTGTCACCGTGCTGACCCGGGTCCCTGTGAGACAGCAGTATGTCACCGTGCTGCCCCGGGTCCCTGTGAGACAGCCGTGTGTCACTGTGCTGCCCCGGGTCCCTGTGAGACAGCAGTGTGTCACTGTGCTGCCCCGGGTCCCTGTGAGGCAGCAATGTGTCACTGTGCTGCCCCGGGTCCCTGTGAGACAGCAGTGTGTCACTGTGCTGCCCCGGGTCCCTGTGAGACAGCAGTGTATCACTGTGCTGCCCCGTGTCCCTGTGAGGCAGCAGTGTGTCACCGTGCTGCCCCGTGTCCCTGTGAGACAGCAGTGTGTCACTGTGCTGCCCCGGGTCCCTGTGAGACAGCAGTGTGTCACTGTGCTGCCCCGGGTCCCTGTGTGACAGCAGTGTGTCACTGTGCTGCCCCGGGTCCCTGTGAGGCAGCAGTGTGTCACCGTGCTGCCCCGGGTCCCTGGCGCTGTGAGACAGCAGTGTGTCACTGTGCTGCCCCGTGTCCCTGTGAGGCAGCAGTGTGTCACCGTGCTGCCCCGGGTCCCTGTGAGACAGCAGTGTGTCACTGTGCTCCCCCGGGTCCCTGTGAGGCAGCAGTGTGTCACTGTGCTGCCCCGGGTCCCTGTGAGACAGCAGTGTGTCACTGTGCTGCCCCGGGTCCCTGTGAGACAGCAGTGTGTCACTGTGCTGCCCCGGGTCCCTGTGAGAGAGCAGTGTGTCACTGTGCTGCCCCGGGTCCCTGTGAGGCAGCAGTGTGTCACCGTGCTGCCCCGGGTCCCTGTGAGACAGCAGTGTATCACTGTGCTGCCCCGGGTCCCTGTGAGACAGCAGTGTGTCACTGTGCTGCCCCGTGTCCCTGTGAGACAGCAGTGTGTCACCGTGCTGCCCCGGGTCCCTGTGAGACAGCAGTGTGTCACCGTGCTGCCCCGGGTCCCTGTGAGACAGCAGTGTGTCACTGTGCTGCCCCGGGTCCCTGTGAGACAGCAGTGTGTCACTGTGCTGCCCCGGGTCCCTGTGAGACAGCAGTGTGTCACTGTGCTGCCCCGGGTCCCTGTGAGACAGCAGTGTGTCACTGTGCTGCCCCGGGTCCCTGTGAGACAGCAGTGTGTCACTGTGCTGCCCCGGGTCCCTGTGAGACAGCAGTGTCGGAAGTGCAGGGTCGGATTAAGACAAGTCAGCATGGATTTAGTAAGGGGAGGTCGTGCCTGACAAACCTGTTAGAGTTCTTTGAAGAGATAACAAATAGGTTAGACCAAGGAGAGCCAATGGATGTTATCTATCTTGACTTCCAAAAGGCCTTTGACAAGGTGCCTCACGGGAGACTGCTGAGTAAAATAAGGGCCCATGGTATTCGAGGCAAGGTACTAACATGGATTGACGATTGGCTGTCAGACAGAAGGCAGAGAGTTGGGATAAAAGGTTCTTTCTCAGAATGGCAACCGGTGACAAGTGGTGTCCCGCAGGGTTCAGTGTTGGGGCCACAGCTGTTCTCTTTATATATTAACGATCTAGATGACGGGACTGGGAGCATTCTGGCCAAGTTTGCCGATGATACAAAGATAGGTGGAGGGGCAGGTAGTATTGAGGAGGTGGGGAGGCTGCAGAAAGATTTAGACAGTTTAGGAGAGTGGTCCAAGAAGTGGCTGATGAAATTCAACGTGGGCAAGTGCGAGGTCGTACACTTTGGAAAAAAGAATAGAGGCATGGACTATTTTCTAAACGGTGACAAAATTCATAATGCTAAAGTGCAAAGGGACTTGGGAGTCCTAGTCCAGGATTCTCTAAAGGTAAACTTGCAGGTTGAGTCCGTAATTAGGAAAGCAAATGTAATGTTGTCATTTATCTCAAGAGGCTTGGAATACAAAAGCAGGGATGTACTTCTGAGGCTTTATAAAGCACTGGTTAGGCCCCATTTGGAGTACTGTGAGCAATTTTGGGCCCCACACCTCAGGAAGGACATACTGGCACTGGAGCGGGTCCAGCGGAGATTCACACGGATGATCCCAGGAATGGTAGGCCTGACATACGATGAACGTCTGAGGATCGTGGGATTATATTCATTGGAGTTTAGGAGGTTGAGGGGAGATCTGATAGAAACTTACAAGATAATGAACGGCTTAGATAGGATGGACGTAGGGAAGTTGTTTCCATTAACAGGGGAGACTAGGACGCGGGGGCACAGCCTTAGAATAAAAGGGAGTCACTTTAGAACAGAGATGAGGAGAAATTTCTTCAGCCAGAGAGTGGTGGGTCTGTGGAATTCATTGCCACAGAGGGCTGTGGAGGCCGAGACGTTGAGCGTCTTCAAGACAGAAATTGATAAATTCTTGATTTCTCGAGGAATTAAGGGCTATGGGGAGAGAGCGGGTAAATGGAGTTGAAATCAACCATGATTGAATGGTGGAGTGGACTCGATGGGCCGAATGGCCTTACTTCCGCTCCTATGTCTTATGGTCTTATGGTCTTGTGTCACCGTGCTGCCCCGGGTCCCTGTGAGACAGCAGTGTGTCACCGTGCTGCCCCGGGTCCCTGGCACTGTGAGACAGCAGTGTGTCACTGTGCTGCCCCGGGTCCCTGTGAGACAGCAGTGTGTCACTGTGCTGCCCCGGGTCCCTGTGAGACAGCAGTGTGTCACCGTGCTGCCCCGGGTCCCTGTGAGACAGCAGTGTGTCACCGTGCTGCCCCGTGTCCCTGTGAGGCAGCAGTGTGTCACTGTGCTGCCCCGGGTCCCTGTGAGACAGCAGTGTGTCACTGTGCTGCCCCGGGTCCCTGTGAGACAGCAGTGTGTCACCGTGCTGCCCCGGGTCCCTGTGAGACAGCAGTGTGTCACCGTGCTGCCCCGGGTCCCTGTGAGACAGCAGTGTGTCACCGTGCTGCCCCGGGTCCCTGTGAGACAGCAGTGTGTCACTGTGCTGCCCCGGGTCCCTGGCGCTGTGAGACAGCAGTGTGTCACCGTGCTGCCCCGGTCCCTGTGAGACAGCAGTGTGTCACCGTGCTGCCCCGGGTCCCTGTGAGACAGCAGTGTGTCACCGTGCTGCCCCGGGTCCCTGTGAGACAGCAGTGTGTCACTGTGCTGCCCCGGGTCCCTGTGAGACAGCAGTGTGTCACCGTGCTGCCCCGGGTCCCCGGCGCTGTGAGACAGCAGTGTGTCACCGTGCTGCCCCGGGTCCCTGTGAGACAGCAGTGTGTCACCGTGCTGCCCCGGGTCCCTGAGAGACAGCAGTGTTTCACTGTGCTGCCCCGGGTCCCTGTGAGGCAGCAGTGTGTCACTGTGCTGCCCCGGGTCCCTGTGAGGCAGCAGTGTGTCACTGTGCTGCCCCGGGTCCCTGTGAGACAGCAGTGTGTCACTGTGCTCCCCCGGGTCCCTGTGAGGCAGCAGTGTGTCACTGTGCTGCCCTGGGTCTCTGTGAGACAGCAGTGTGTCACTGTGCTGCCCCGGGTCTCTGTGAGACAGCAGTGTGTCACTGTGCTCCCCCGGGTCCCTGTGAGGCAGCAGTGTGTCACTGTGCTCCCCCGGGTCCCTGTGAGACAGCAGTGTGTCACTGTGCTGCCCCGGGTCTCTGTGAGACAGCAGTGTGTCACTGTGCTCCCCCGGGTCCCTGTGAGGCAGCAGTGTGTCACTGTGCTGCCCCGGGTCCCTGTGAGGCAGCAGTGTGTCACTGTGCTGCCCCGTGTCCCTGTGAGACAGCAGTGTGTCACTGTGCTGCCCCGGGTCCCTGTGAGACAGCAGTGTGTCACTGTGCTGCCCCGGGTCCCTGAGAGACAGCAGTGTGTCACTGTGCTGCCCCGGGTCCCTGTGAGACAGCAGTGTGTCACTGTGCTGCCCCGGGTCCCTGTGAGGCAGCAGTGTGTCACTGTGCTGCCCCGGGTCCCTGTGAGACAGCAGTGTGTCACTGTGCTCCCCCGGGTCCCTGTGAGGCAGCAGTGTGTCACTGTGCTGCCCTGGGTCTCTGTGAGACAGCAGTGTGTCACTGTGCTGCCCCGGGTCTCTGTGAGACAGCAGTGTGTCACTGTGCTCCCCCGGGTCCCTGTGAGGCAGCAGTGTGTCACTGTGCTCCCCCGGGTCCCTGTGAGACAGCAGTGTGTCACTGTGCTGCCCCGGGTCTCTGTGAGACAGCAGTGTGTCACTGTGCTCCCCCGGGTCCCTGTGAGGCAGCAGTGTGTCACTGTGCTGCCCCGGGTCCCTGTGAGGCAGCAGTGTGTCACTGTGCTGCCCCGTGTCCCTGTGAGACAGCAGTGTGTCACCGTGCTGCCCCGTGTCCCTGTGAGGCAGCAGTGTGTCACTGTGCTGCCCCGGGTCCCTGTGAGACAGCAGTGTATCACTGTGCTGCCCCGTGTCCCTGTGAGGCAGCAGTGTGTCACCGTGCTGCCCCGGGTCCCTGTGAGACAGCAGTGTGTCACCGTGCTGCCCCGGGTCCCTGTGAGACAGCAGTGTGTCACTGTGCTGCCCTGGGTCCCTGTGAGACAGCAGTGTGTCACCGTGCTGCCCCGGGTCCCTGTGAGACAGCAGTGTGTCACCGTGCTGCGCCGGGTCCCTGTGAGACAGCAGTGTGTCACTGTGCTGCCCCGGGTCCCTGTGAGACAGCAGTGTGTCACCGTGCTGCCCCGGGTCCCTGTGAGACAGCAGTGTGTCACTGTGCTGCTCCCGGTCTCTGGCGCTGTGAGACAGCAGTGTGTCACTGTGCTGCCCCAGGTCCCTGTGAGACAGCAGTGTGTCACTGTGCTGCCCCGGGTCCCTGTGAGGCAGCAGTGTGTCACCGTGCTGCCCCGGGTCCCTGTGAGACAGCAGTGTGTCACCGTGCTGCCCCGTGTCCCTGTGAGGCAGCAGTGTGTCACTGTGCTGCCCCGGGTCCCTGTGAGACAGCAGTGTGTCACTGTGCTGCCCCGGGTCCCTGTGAGACAGCAGTGTGTCACCGTGCTGACCCGGGTCCCTGTGAGACAGCAGTATGTCACCGTGCTGCCCCGTGTCCCTGTGAGACAGCAGTGCATCACCGTGCTGCCCCGGGTCCCTGTGAGACAGCAGTGTGTCACTGTGCTGCCCCGGGTCCCTGTGAGACAGCAGTGTGTCACCGTGCTGCCCCGGGTCCCTGTGAGACAGCAGTGTGTCACCGTGCTGCCCCGGGTCCCTGTGAGACAGCAGGGTGTCACCGTGCTGACCCGGGTCCCTGTGAGACAGCAGTGTGTCACCGTGCTGCCCCGGGTCCCTGTGTGGCAGCAGTGTGTCACTGTGCTCCCCCGGGTCCCTGTGAGACAGCAGTGTGTCACTGTGCTGCCCCGGGTCTCTGTGAGACAGCAGTGTGATACTGTGCTCCCCCGGGTCCCTGTGAGGCAGCAGTGTGTCACTGTGCTGCCCCGGGTCCCTGTGAGGCAGCAGTGTGTCACTGTGCTGCCCCGTGTCCCTGTGAGACAGCAGTGTGTCACCGTGCTGCCCCGTGTCCCTGTGAGGCAGCAGTGTGTCACTGTGCTGCCCCGGGTCCCTGTGAGGCAGCAGTGTGTCACTGTGCTGCCCCGGGTCCCTGTGAGACAGCAGTGTGTCACCGTGCTGCCCCGGGTCCCTGTGAGACAGCAGTGTGTCACTGTGCTGCCCTGTGTCCCTGTGAGGCAGCAGTGTGTCACCGTGCTGCCCCGGGCCCCTGTGAGACAGCAGTGTGTCACCGTGCTGCCCCGGGTCCCTGTGAGACAGCAGTGTGTCACTGTGCTGCCCCGGGACCCTGTGAGACAGCAGTGTATCACTGTGCTCCCCGTGTCCCTGTGAGGCAGCAGTGTGTCACCGTGCTGCCCCGGGTCCCTGTGAGACAGCAGTGTGTCACCGTGCTGCCCCGGGTCCCTGTGAGACAGCAGTGTGTCACTGTGCTGCCCTGGGTCCCTGTGAGACAGCAGTGTGTCACCGTGCTGCCCCGGGTCCCTGTGAGACAGCAGTGTGTCACCGTGCTGCCCCGGGTCCCTGTGAGACAGCAGTGTGTCACTGTGCTGCCCCGGGTCCCTGTGAGACAGCAGTGTGTCACCGTGCTGCCCCGGTTCCCTGTGAGACAGCAGTGTGTCACTGTGCTGCTCCCGGTCTCTGGCGCTGTGAGACAGCAGTGTGTCACTGTGCTGCCCCAGGTCCCTGTGAGACAGCAGTGTGTCACTGTGCTGCCCCGGGTCCCTGTGAGACAGCAGTGTGTCACCGTGCTGCCCCGGGTCCCTGTGAGACAGCAGTGTGTCACCGTGCTGCCCCGTGTCCCTGTGAGGCAGCAGTGTGTCACTGTGCTGCCCCGGGTCCCTGTGAGACAGCAGTGTGTCACCGTGCTGACCCGGGTCCCTGTGAGACAGCAGTATGTCACCGTGCTGCCCCGTGTCCCTGTGAGACAGCAGTGTATCACCGTGCTGCCCCGGGTCCCTGTGAGACAGCAGTGTGTCACTGTGCTGCCCCGGGTCCCTGTGAGACAGCAGTGTGTCACCGTGCTGCCCCGGGTCCCTGTGAGACAGCAGTGTGTCACCGTGCTGCCCCGGGTCCCTGTGAGACAGCAGTGTGTCACCGTGCTGACCCGGGTCCCTGTGAGACAGCAGTGTGTCACTGTGCTGCCCCGCGTCCCTGTGAGACAGCAGTGTGTCACCGTGCTGCCCCGGGTCCCTGTGAGACAGCAGTGTGTCACTGTGCTGCCCCGGGTCCCTGTGAGACAGCAGTGTGTCACTGTGCTGCCCCGGGTCCCTGTGAGGCAGCAATGTGTCACTGTGCTGCCCCGGGTCCCTGTGAGACAGCAGTGTGTCACTGTGCTGCCCCGGGTCCCTGTGAGACAGCAGTGTGTCACTGTGCTGCCCCGGGTCCCTGTGAGACAGCAGTGTATCACTGTGCTGCCCCGGGTCTCTGGCGCTGTGAGACAGCAGTGTGTCACTGTGCTGCCCCGGGTCCCTGTGAGGCAGCAGTGTGTCACCGTGCTGCCCCGGGTCTCTGGCGCTGTGAGACAGCAGTGTGTCACTGTGCTGCCCCGGGTCCCTGTGAGACAGCAGTGTGTCACTGTGCTGCCCCGGGTCCCTGTGAGACAGCAGTGTGTCACTGTGCTGCCCCGGGTCCCTGTGAGACAGCAGTGTGTCACTGTGCTGCCCCGGGTCCCTGTGAGGCAGCAGTGTGTCACCGTGCTGCCCCGGGTCCCTGTGAGACAGCAGTGTGTCACCGTGCTGCCCCGTGTCCCGGTGAGGCAGCAGTGTGTCACCGTGCTGCCCCGGGTCCCTGTCAGACAGCAGTGTGTCACCGTGCTGCCCCATTTCCCTGTGAGACAGCAGTGTATCACTGTGCTGCCCCGGGTCCCTGTGAGACAGCAGTGTGTCACCGTGCTGCCCCGGGTCCCTGTGAGACAGCAGTGTGTCACTGTGCTGCCCCGGGTCCCTGTGAGGCAGCAGTGTGTCACTGTGCTGCCCCGGGACCCTCTGAGACAGCAGTGTGTCACTGTGCTGCCCCGGGTCCCTGTGAGACAGCAGTGTGTCACTGTGCTGCCCCGGGTCCCTGTGAGACAGCAGTGTGTCACTGTGCTGCCCCGTGTCCCTGTGAGGCTGCAGTGTGACACTGTGCTGCCCCGGGTCCCTGTGAGACAGCAGTGTGTCACTGTGCTGCCCCGGGTCCCTGGCACTGTGAGACAGCAGTGTGTCACCGTGCTGCCCCGGGTCCCTGTGAGACAGCAGTGTGTCACCGTGCTGCCCCGGGTCCCTGTGAGACAGCAGTGTGTCACTGTGCTGCCCCGGGTCCCTGTGAGACAGCAGTGTGTCACTGTGCTGCCCCGGGTCCCTGTGAGGCTGCAGTGTGTCACCGTGCTGCCCCGGGTCCCTGTGAGACAGCAGTGTGTCACCGTGCTGCCCCGGGTCCCTGTGAGACAGCAGTGTGTCACCGTGCTGCCCCGGGTCCCTGTGAGACAGCAGTGTGTCACCGTGCTGCCCCGGGTCCCTGTGAGACAGCAGTTTGTCACCGTGCTGCCCCGGGTCCCTGTGAGACAGCAGTGTGTCACCGTGCTGCCCCGGGTCCCTGTGAGACAGCAGTGTGTCACCGTGCTGCCCCGGGTCCCTGTGAGGCTGCAGTGTGTCACTGTGCTGCCCCGGGTCCCTGTGAGACAGCAGTGTATCACTGTGCTGCCCCGGGTCCCTGTGAGACAGCAGTGTGTCACTGTGCTGCCCCTGTCCCTGTGAGGCTGCAGTGTGTCACTGTGCTGCCCCGGGTCCCTGTGAGACAGCAGTGTGTCACCGTGCTGCCCCGGGTCCCAGTGAGACAGCAGTGTGTCACCGTGCTGCCCCGGGTCCCTGTGAGACAGCAGTGTGTCACTGTGCTGCCACGGGTCCCTGTGAGACAGCAGTGTGTCACTGTGCTGCCCCGGGTCCCTCTGAGGCAGCAGTGTGTCACCGTGCTGCCCCGGGTCCCTGTGAGACAGCAGTGTGTCACCGTGCTGCCCCGGGTCCCTGTGAGACAGCAGTGTGTCACTGTGCTGCCCTGGGTCCCTGTGAGACAGCAGTGTGTCACCGTGCTGCCCCGGGTCTCTGGCGCTGTGAGACAGCAGTGTGTCACTGTGCTGCTCCGGGTCTCTGGCGCTGTGAGACAGCAGTGTGTCACTGTGCTGCCCCAGGTCCCTGTGAGACAGCAGTGTGTCACTGTGCTGCCCCGGGTCCCTGTGAGGCAGCAGTGTGTCACCGTGCTGCCCCGGGTCCCTGTGAGACAGCAGTGTGTCACCGTGCTGCCCCGTGTCCCTGTGAGGCAGCAGTGTGTCACTGTGCTGCCCCGGGTCCCTGTGAGACAGCAGTGTGTCACTGTGCTGCCCCGGGTCCCTGTGAGACAGCAGTGTGTCACCGTGCTGACCCGGGTCCCTGTGAGACAGCAGTATGTCACCGTGCTGCCCCGGGTCCCTGTGAGACAGCAGTGTGTCACTGTGCTGCCCCGGGTCCCTGTGAGACAGCAGTGTGTCACTGTGCTGCCCCGGGTCCCTGTGAGGCAGCAATGTGTCACTGTGCTGCCCCGGGTCCTTGTGAGACAGCAGTGTGTCACTGTGCTGCCCCGGGTCCCTGTGAGACAGCAGTGTGTCACCGTGCTGCCCCGGGACTCTGTGAGACAGCAGTGTGTCACTGTGCTGCCCCGGGTCCCTGTGAGACAGCAGTGTGTCACTGTGCTGCCCCGGGTCCCTGTGAGACAGCAGTGTGTCACTGTGCTGCCCCGGGTCCCTGTGAGGCAGCAGTGTGTCACCGTGCTGCCCCGGGTCCCTGTGAGGCCGCAGTGTGTCACCGTGCTGCCCCGGCTCCCTGTGAGACAGCAGTGTGTCACTGTGCTGCCCCGGGTCTCTGTGAGGCCGCAGTGTGTCACTGTGCTGCCCCGGGTCCCCGTGAGACAGCAGTGTGTCACTGTGCTGCCCCGGGTCCCTGTGAGACAGCAGTGTGTCACTGTGCTGCTCCGGGTCTCTGGCGCTGTGAGACAGCAGTGTGTCACTGTGCTGCCTCGGGTCCCTGTGAGACAGCAGTGTGTCACCGTGCTGCCCCGGGTCCCTGTGAGACAGCAGTGTGTCACCGTGCTGCCCCGGGTCCCTGTGAGACAGCAGTGTGTCACTGTGCTGCCCCGGATCCCTGTGAGACAGCAGTGTGTCACCGTGCTGCCCCGGGTCCCTGTGAGACAGCAGTGTGTCACTGTGCTGCCCCGGGTCCCTGTGAGACAGCAGTGTGTCACTGTGCTGCCACGGGTCCCTGTGAGACAGCAGTGTGTCACTGTGCTGCCCCGGGTCCCTGTGAGACAGCAGTGTGTCACCGTGCTGCCCCGGGTCCCTGTGAGACAGCAGTGTGTCACTGTGCTGCCCCGGGTCCCTGTGAGACAGCAGTGTGTCACCGTGCTGCCCCGGGTCCCTGTGAGACAGCAGTGTGTCACTGTGCTGCCCCGGGTCCCTGTGAGACAGCAGTGTGTCACCGTGCAGCCCCGGGTCCCTGTGAGACAGCAGTGTGTCACTGTGCTGCCCCGGGTCCCTGTGAGACAGCAGTGTGTCACCGTGCTGCCCCGGGTCCCTGTGAGACAGCAGTGTGTCACTGTGCTGCCCCGGGTCCCTGTGAGACAGCAGTGTGTCACCGTGCTGCCCCGGGTCCCTGTGAGGCAGCAGTGTGTCACTGTGCTGCCCCGGGACCCTCTGAGACAGCAGTGTATCACTGTGCTGCCCCGGGTCCCTGTGAGACAGCAGTGTGTCACTGTGCTGCCCCGTGTCCCTGTGAGGCTGCAGTGTGACACTGTGCTGCCCCGGGTCCCTGTGAGATAGCAGTGTGTCACTGTGCTGCCCCGGGTCCCTGGCACTGTGAGACAGCAGTGTGTCACCGTGCTGCCCCGGGTCCCTGTGAGACAGCAGTGTGTCACTGTGCTGCCCCGGTTCCCTGTGAGACAGCAGTGTGTCACCGTGCTGCCCCGGGTCCCTGTGAGACAGCAGTGTGTCACCGTGCTGCCCCGGGTCCCTGTGAGACAGCAGTGTGTCACTGTGCTGCCCCGGGTCCCTGTGAGACAGCAGTGTGTCACTGTGCTGCCCCGGGTCCCTGTGAGGCTGCAGTGTGTCACCGTGCTGCCCCGGGTCCCTGTGAGACAGCAGTGTGTCACCGTGCTGCCCCGTGTCCCTGTGAGACAGCAGTGTGTCACCGTGCTGCCCCGGGTCCCTATGAGACAGCAGTGTGTCACCGTGCTGCCCCGGGTCCCTGTGAGACAGCAGTGTGTCACCGTGCTGCCCCGGGTCCCTGTGAGACAGCAGTTTGTCACCGTGCTGCCCCGGGTCCCTGTGAGACAGCAGTGTGTCACTGTGCTGCCACGGGTCCCTGTGAGACAGCAGTGTGTCACCGTGCTGCCCCGGGTCCCTGTGAGACAGCAGTGTGTCACTGTGCTGCCCCGGGTCCCTGTGAGACAGCAGTGTATCACTGTGCTGCCCCGGGTCCCTGTGAGACAGCAGTGTGTCACTGTGCTGCCCCGTGTCCCTGTGAGGCTGCAGTGTGTCACTGTGCTGCCCCGGGTCCCTGTGAGACAGCAGTGTGTCACCGTGCTGCCCCGGGTCCCAGTGAGACAGCAGTGTGTCACCGTGCTGCCCTGGGTCCCTGTGAGACAGCAGTGTGTCACCGTGCTGCCCCGGGTCCCTGTGAGACAGCAGTGTGTCACCGTGCTGCCCCGGGTCCCTGTGAGACAGCAGTGTGTCACCGTGCTGCCCCGGGTCCCTGTGAGACAGCAGTGTGTCACCGTGCTGCCCCGGGTCCCTGTGAGACAGCAGTGTGTCACCGTGCTGCCCCGGGTCCCTGTGAGGCTGCAGTGTGTCACCGTGCTGCCCCGGGACCCTGTGAGACAGCAGTGTATCACTGTGCTGCCACGGGTCCCTGTGAGACAGCAGTGTGTCACCGTGCTGCCCCGGGTCCCTGTGAGACAGCAGTGTGTCACTGTGCTGCCCCGGGTCCCTGTGAGACAGCAGTGTGTCACTTTGGTGCCCCGGGTCCCTGTGAGACAGCAGTGTGTCACTGTGCTGCCCCGGGTCCCTGTGAGACAGCAGTGTGTCACCGTGCTGCCCCGGGTCCCTGTGAGACAGCAGTGTATCACTGTGCTGCCCCGGGTCCCTGTGAGACAGCAGTGTGTCACTGTGCTGCCCCGTTTCCCTGTGAGGCTGCAGTGTGTCACTGTGCTGCTCCGGGTCTCTGGCGCTGTGAGACAGCAGTGTGTCACTGTGCTGCCCCAGGTCCCTGTGAGACAGCAGTGTGTCACCGTGCTGCCCCGGGTCCCTGTGAGACAGCAGTGTGTCACTGTGCTGCCCCGGGTCCCTGTGAGGCAGCAGTGTGTCACCGTGCTGCCCCGGGTCCCTGTGAGACAGCAGTGTGTCACCGTGCTGCCCCGGGTCCCTGTGAGACAGCAGTGTGTCACTGTGCTGCCCCGGGTCCCTGTGAGGCAGCAGTGTGTCACCGTGCTGCCCCGGGTCCCTGTGAGGCAGCAGTGTGTCACCGTGCTGCCCCGGGTCCCTGTGAGACAGCAGTGTGTCACCGTGCTGCCCCGTGTCCCTGTGAGGCAGCAGTGTGTCACTGTGCTGCCCCGGGTCCCTGTGAGACAGCAGTGTGTCACTGTGCTGCCCCAGGTCCCTGTGAGACAGCAGTGTGTCACCGTGCTGACCCGGGTCCCTGTGAGACAGCAGTATGTCACCGTGCTGCCCCGGGTCCCTGTGAGACAGCAGTGTGTCACTGTGCTGCCCCGGGTCCCTGTGAGACAGCAGTGTGTCACTGTGCTGCCCCGGGTCCCTGTGAGGCAGCAATGTGTCACTGTGCTGCCCCGGGTCCCTGTGAGACAGCAGTGTGTCACTGTGCTGCCCCGGGTCCTTGTGAGACAGCAGTGTGTCACTGTGCTGCCCCGGGTCCCTGTGAGACAGCAGTGTGTCACCGTGCTGCCCCGGGTCCCTGTGAGACAGCAGTGTGTCACCGTGCTGCCCCGGGTCCCTGTGAGACAGCAGTGTGTCACTGTGCTGCCCCGGGTCCCTGTGAGACAGCAGTGTGTCACTGTGCTGCCCCGGGTCCCTGTGAGGCAGCGGTGTGTCACCGTGCTGCCGCGGGTCCCTGTGAGGCCGCAGTGTGTCACCGTGCTGCCCCGGGCCCCTGTGAGACAGCAGTGTGTCACTGTGCTGCCCCGGGTCTCTGTGAGGCCGCAGTGTGTCACTGTGCTGCTCCGGGTCTCTGGCGCTGTGAGACAGCAGTGTGTCACCGTGCTGCCTCGGGTCCCTGTGAGACAGCAGTGTGTCACCGTGCTGCCCCGGGTCCCTGTGAGACAGCAGTGTGTCACCGTGCTGCCCCGGGTCCCTGTGAGACAGCAGTGTGTCACTGTGCTGCCCCGGATCCCTGTGAGACAGCAGTGTGTCACCGTGCTGCCCCGGGTCCCTGTGAGACAGCAGTGTGTCACTGTGCTGCCCCGGGTCCCTGTGAGACAGCAGTGTGTCACTGTGCTGCCACGGGTCCCTGTGAGACAGCAGTGTGTCACTGTGCTGCCCCGGGTCCCTGTGAGACAGCAGTGTGTCACTGTGCTGCCCCGGGTCCCTGTGAGACAGCAGTGTGTCACTGTGCTGCCACGGGTCCCTGTGAGACAGCAGTGTGTCACCGTGCTGCCCCGGGTCCCTGTGAGACAGCAGTGTGTCACCGTGCTGCCCCGGGTCCCTGTGAGACAGCAGTGTGTCACTGTGCTGCCCCGGGTCCCTGTGAGACAGCAGTGTGTCACCGTGCTGCCCCGGGTCCCTGTGAGACAGCAGTGTGTCACCGTGCTGCCCCGGGTCCCTGTGAGACAGCAGTGTGTCACCGTGCTGCCCCGGGTCCCTGTGAGGCAGCAGTGTGTCACTGTGCTGCCCCGGGACCCTCTGAGACAGCAGTGTATCACTGTGCTGCCCCGGGTCCCTGTGAGACAGCAGTGTGTCACTGTGCTGCCCCGGGTCCCTGTGAGACAGCAGTGTGTCACTGTGCTGCCCCGGGTCCCTGGCACTGTGAGACAGCAGTGTGTCACCGTGCTGCCCCGGGTCCCTGTGAGACAGCAGTGTGTCACTGTGCTGCCCCGGGTCCCTGTGAGACAGCAGTGTGTCACTGTGCAGCCCCGGGTCCCTGTGAGGCTGCAGTGTGTCACCGTGCTGCCCCGGGTCCCTGTGAGACAGCAGTGTGTCACCGTGCTGCCCCGGGTCCCTGTGAGACAGCAGTGTGTCACCGTGCTGCCCCGGGTCCCTGTGAGACAGCAGTGTGTCACCGTGCTGCCCCGGGTCCCTGTGAGACAGCAGTTTGTCACCGTGCTGCCCCGGGTCCGTGTGAGACAGCAGTGTGTCACTGTGCTGCCACGGGTCCCTGTGAGACAGCAGTGTGTCACCGTGCTGCCCCGGGTCCCTGTGAGACAGCAGTGTGTCACTGTGCTGCCCCGGGTCCCTGTGAGACAGCAGTGTATCACTGTGCTGCCCCGGGTCCCTGTGAGACAGCAGTGTGTCACTGTGCTGCCCCGTGTCCCTGTGAGGCTGCAGTGTGTCACTGTGCTGCCCCGGGTCCCTGTGAGACAGCAGTGTGTCACCGTGCTGCCCCGGGTCCCAGTGAGACAGCAGTGTGTCACCGTGCTGCCCCGGGTCCCTGTGAGACAGCAGTGTGTCACTGTGCTGCCACGGGTCCCTGTGAGACAGCAGTGTGTCACTGTGCTGCCCCGGGTCCCTGTGAGGCAGCAGTGTGTCACCGTGCTGCCCCGGGTCCCTGTGAGACAGCAGTGTGTCACCGTGCTGCCCCGGGTCCCTGTGAGACAGCAGTGTGTCACTGTGCTGCCCTGGGTCCCTGTGAGACAGCAGTGTGTCACCGTGCTGCCCCGGGTCCCTGTGAGACAGCAGTGTGTCACCGTGCTGCCCCGGGTCCCTGTGAGACAGCAGTGTGTCACTGTGCTGCCCCGGGTCCCTGTGAGACAGCAGTGTGTCACCGTGCTGCCCCGGGTCCCTGTGAGACAGCAGTGTGTCACTGTGCTGCTCCGGGTCTCTGGCGCTGTGAGACAGCAGTGTGTCACTGTGCTGCCCCAGGTCCCTGTGAGACAGCAGTGTGTCACTGTGCTGCCCCGGGTCCCTGTGAGGCAGCAGTGTGTCACCGTGCTGCCCCGGGTCCCTGTGAGGCAGCAGTGTGTCACTGTGCTGCCCCGGGTCCCTGTGAGACAGCAGTGTGTCACTGTGCTGCCCCAGGTCCCTGTGAGACAGCAGTGTGTCACCGTGCTGACCCGGGTCCCTGTGAGACAGCAGTGTGTCACTGTGCTGCCCCGGGTCCCTGTGAGACAGCAGTGTGTCACCGTGCTGCCCCGGGTCCCTGTGAGACAGCAGTGTGTCACTGTGCTGCCCCGGGTCCCTGTGAGACAGCAGTGTGTCACTGTGCTGCCCCGGGTCCCTGTGAGGCAGCAGTGTGTCACTGTGCTGCCCCGGGTCCCTGTGAGACAGCAGTGTGTCACTGTGCTGCCGCGGGTCCCTGTGAGACAGCAGTGTGTCACCGTGCTGCCCCGGGTACCTGTGAGGCAGCAGTGTGTCACCGTGCTGCCCCGGGTCCCTGTGAGGCAGCAGTGTGTCACTGTGCTGCCCCGGGTCCCTGTGAGACAGCAGTGTGTCACCGTGCTGCCCCGGGTCCCTGTGAGGCAGCAGTGTATCACTGTGCTGCCCCGGGTCCCTGTGTGACAGCAGTGTGTCACTGTGCTGCCCCGGGTCCCTGTGAGGCAGCAGTGCGTCACCGTGCTGCCCCGGGTCCCTGGCGCTGTGAGACAGCAGTGTGTCACTGTGCTGCCCCGGGTCCCTCTGAGGCAGCAGTGTGTCACCGTGCTGCCCCGGGTCCCTGTGAGACAGCAGTGTGTCACCGTGCTGCCCCGTGTTCCTGTGAGACAGCAGTGTGTCACCGTGCTGCCCCGGGTCCCTGGCGCTGTGAGACAGCAGTGTGTCAGTGTGCTGCCCCGTGTCCCTGTGAGGCAGCAGTGTGTCACCGTGCTGCCCCGGGACCCTGTGAGACAGCAGTGTGTCACCGTGCTGCCCCGGGTCCCTGTGAGACAGCAGTGTGTCACCGTGCTGCCCCGGGACCCTGTGAGACAGCAGTGTGCCACCGTGCTGCCCCGGGTCTCTGGCGCTGTGAGACAGCAGTGTGTCACTGTGCTGCCCCGGGTCCCTGTGAGGCAGCAGTGTGTCACTGTGCTGCCCCGGGTCCCTGTGAGACAGCAGTGTGTCACTGTGCTGCCCCGTATCCCTGTGAGACAGCAGTGTGTCACCGTGCTGCCCCGGGTCCCTGTGAGACAGCAGTGTGTCACCGTGCTGCCCCGGGTCCCTGTGAGGCAGCAGTGTGTCACTGTGCTGCCCCGGGTCCCTGTGAGACAGCAGTGTGTCACTGTGCTGCCCCGGGTCCCTGTGAGACAGCAGTGTGTCACCGTGCTGCCCCGGGTCCCTGTGAGACAGCAGTGTGTCACTGTGCTGCCCCGTGTCCCTGTGAGACAGCAGTGTGTCACTGTGCTGCCCCGTGTCCCTGTGAGACAGCAGTGTGTCACCGTGCTGCCCCGTGTCCCTGTGAGACAGCAGTGTGTCACCGTGCTGCCCCGTGTCCCTGTGAGACAGCAGTGTGTCACTGTGCTGCCCCGTGTCCCTGTGAGACAGCAGTGTGTCACTGTGCTGCCCCGTGTCCCTGTGAGACAGCAGTGTGTCACCGTGCTGCCCCGTGTCCCTGTGAGGCTGCAGTCTGTCACTGTGCTGCCTCGTGTCCCTGTGAGACAGCAGTGTGTCACCGTGCTGCCCCGTGTCCCTGTGAGGCTGCAGTGTGTCACCGTGCTGCCCCGGGTCCCTGTGAGACAGCAGTGTGTCACTGTGCTGCCCCGGGTCCCTGTGAGACAGCAGTGTGTCACCGTGCTGCCCCGGGTCCCTGTGAGACAGCAGTGTGTCACTGTGCTGCCCCGGGACCCTGTGAGACAGCAGTGTGTCACCGTGCTGCCCCGTGTCCCTGTGAGACAGCAGTGTGTCACTGTGCTGCCCCGGGTCCCTGTGAGACAGCAGTGTGTCACTGTGCTGCCCCGGGTCCCTGTGAGACAGCAGTGTGTCACCGTGCTGCCCCGGGTCCCTGTGAGACAGCAGTGTGTCACCGTGCTGCCCCGGGTCCCTGTGAGACAGCAGTGTGTCACTGTGCTGCCCCGGGTCCCTGTGAGACAGCAGTGTGTCACTGTGCTGCCCCGGGTCCCTGTGAGACAGCAGTGTGTCACCGTCCTGCCCCGGGTCCCTGTGAGACAGCAGTGTGTCACCGTGCTGCCCTGGGTCCCTGTGAGACAGCAGTGTGTCACCGTGCTGCCCCGGGTCCCTGTGAGACAGCAGTGTGTCACCGTGCTGCCTGGGTCCCTGTTAGACAGCAGTGTGTCACCGTGCTGCCCCGGGTCCCTGTGAGACAGCAGTGTGTCACTGTGCTGCCCCGGGTCCCTGTGAGACAGCAGTGTGTCACTGTGCTGCCCTGGGTCCCTGTGAGACAGCAGTGTTTCACCGTGCTGCCCCGGGTCCCTGTGAGACAGCAGTGTGTCACCGTGCTGCCCCGGGTCCCTGTGAGACAGCAGTGTGTCACTGTGCTGCCCCGGGTCCCTGTGAGACAGCAGTGTGTCACTGTGCTGCCCCGGGTCCCTGTGAGACAGCAGTGTGTCACTGTGCTGCTCCGGGTCTCTGGCGCTGTGAGACAGCAGTGTGTCACTGTGCTGCCCCGGGTCCCTGTGAGACAGCAGTGTGTCACCGTGCTGCCCCGGGTACCTGTGAGGTAGCAGTGTGTCACCGTGCTGCCCCGGGTCCCTGTGAGGCAGCAGTGTGTCACTGTGCTGCCCCGGGTCCCTGTGAGACAGCAGTGTGTCACCGTGCTGCCCCGGGTCCCTGTGAGGCAGCAGTGTATCACTGTGCTGCCCCGGGTCCCTGTGTGACAGCAGTGTGTCACTGTGCTGCCCCGGGTCCCTGTGAGGCAGCAGTGCGTCACCGTGCTGCCCCGGGTCCCTGGCGCTGTGAGACAGCAGTGTGTCACTGTGCTGCCCCGGGTCCCTCTGAGGCAGCAGTGTGTCACCGTGCTGCCCCGGGTCCCTGTGAGACAGCAGTGTGTCACCGTGCTGCCCCGTGTTCCTGTGAGACAGCAGTGTGTCACCGTGCTGCCCCGGGTCCCTGGCGCTGTGAGACAGCAGTGTGTCAGTGTGCTGCCCCGTGTCCCTGTGAGGCAGCAGTGTGTCACCGTGCTGCCCCGGGACCCTGTGAGACAGCAGTGTGTCACCGTGCTGCCCCGGGTCCCTGTGAGACAGCAGTGTGTCACCGTGCTGCCCCGGGACCCTGTGAGACAGCAGTGTGCCACCGTGCTGCCCCGGGTCTCTGGCGCTGTGAGACAGCAGTGTGTCACTGTGCTGCCCCGGGTCCCTGTGAGGCAGCAGTGTGTCACTGTGCTGCCCCGGGTCCCTGTGAGACAGCAGTGTGTCACTGTGCTGCCCCGTGTCCCTGTGAGACAGCAGTGTGTCACCGTGCTGCCCCGGGTCCCTGTGAGACAGCAGTGTGTCACCGTGCTGCCCCGGGTCCCTGTGAGGCAGCAGTGTGTCACTGTGCTGCCCCGGGTCCCTGTGAGACAGCAGTGTGTCACTGTGCTGCCCCGGGTCCCTGTGAGACAGCAGTGTGTCACCGTGCTGCCCCGGGTCCCTGTGAGACAGCAGTGTGTCACTGTGCTGCCCCGTGTCCCTGTGAGACAGCAGTGTGTCACTGTGCTGCCCCGTGTCCCTGTGAGACAGCAGTGTGTCACCGTGCTGCCCCGTGTCCCTGTGAGACAGCAGTGTGTCACCGTGCTGCCCCGTGTCCCTGTGAGACAGCAGTGTGTCACTGTGCTGCCCCGTGTCCCTGTGAGACAGCAGTGTGTCACTGTGCTGCCCCGTGTCCCTGTGAGACAGCAGTGTGTCACCGTGCTGCCCCGTGTCCCTGTGAGGCTGCAGTGTGTCACTGTGCTGCCTCGTGTCCCTGTGAGACAGCAGTGTGTCACCGTGCTGCCCCGTGTCCCTGTGAGGCTGCAGTGTGTCACCGTGCTGCCCCGGGTCCCTGTGAGACAGCAGTGTGTCACTGTGCTGCCCCGGGTCCCTGTGAGACAGCAGTGTGTCACCGTGCTGCCCCGGGTCCCTGTGAGACAGCAGTGTGTCACTGTGCTGCCCCGGGACCCTGTGAGACAGCAGTGTGTCACCGTGCTGCCCCGTGTCCCTGTGAGACAGCAGTGTGTCACTGTGCTGCCCCGGGTCCCTGTGAGACAGCAGTGTGTCACTGTGCTGCCCCGGGTCCCTGTGAGACAGCAGTGTGTCACCGTGCTGCCCCGGGTCCCTGTGAGACAGCAGTGTGTCACCGTGCTGCCCCGGGTCCCTGTGAGACAGCAGTGTGTCACTGTGCTGCCCCGGGTCCCTGTGAGACAGCAGTGTGTCACTGTGCTGCCCCGGGTCCCTGTGAGACAGCAGTGTGTCACCGTCCTGCCCCGGGTCCCTGTGAGACAGCAGTGTGTCACCGTGCTGCCCTGGGTCCCTGTGAGACAGCAGTGTGTCACCGTGCTGCCCCGGGTCCCTGTGAGACAGCAGTGTGTCACCGTGCTGCCTGGGTCCCTGTTAGACAGCAGTGTGTCACCGTGCTGCCCCGGGTCCCTGTGAGACAGCAGTGTGTCACTGTGCTGCCCCGGGTCCCTGTGAGACAGCAGTGTGTCACTGTGCTGCCCTGGGTCCCTGTGAGACAGCAGTGTTTCACCGTGCTGCCCCGGGTCCCTGTGAGACAGCAGTGTGTCACCGTGCTGCCCCGGGTCCCTGTGAGACAGCAGTGTGTCACTGTGCTGCCCCGGGTCCCTGTGAGACAGCAGTGTGTCACTGTGCTGCCCCGGGTCCCTGTGAGACAGCAGTGTGTCACTGTGCTGCTCCGGGTCTCTGGCGCTGTGAGACAGCAGTGTGTCACTGTGCTGCCCCGGGTCCCTGTGAGACAGCAGTGTGTCACTATGCTGCCCCGGGTCCCTGTGAGGCAGCAGTGTGTCACCGTGCTGCCCCGGGTCCCTGTGAGACAGCAGTGTGTCACTATGCTGCCCCGGGTCCCTGTGAGGCAGCAGTGTGTCACCGTGCTGCCCCGGGTCCCTGTGAGACAGCAGTGTGTCACCGTGCTGCCCCGTGTCCCTGTGAGACAGCAGTGTGTCACTGTGCTGCCCCGGGTCCCTGTGAGACAGCAGTGTGTCACTGTGCTGCCCCGGGTCCCTGTGAGACAGCAGTGTGTCACTGTGCTGCCCCGGGTCCCTGTGAGACAGCAGTGTGTCACCGTGCTGCCCCGGGTCCCTGTGAGACAGCAGTGTGTCACCGTGCTGCCCCGGGTTCCCTGTGAGACAGCAGTGTGTCACCGTGCTGCCCCGGGTCCCTGGCGCTGTGAGACAGCAGTGTGTCACCGTGCTGCCCCGGTCCCTGTGAGACAGCAGTGTGTCACCGTGCTGCCCCGGGTCCCTGTGAGACAGCAGTGTGTCACTGTGCTGCCCCGGGTCCCTGTGAGGCCGCAGTGTGTCACCGTGCTGCCCCAGGTCCCTGTGAGGCCGCAGTGTGTCACCGTGCTGCCCAGGGTCCCTGTGAGACAGCAGTGTGTCACTGTGCTCCCCCGGGTCCCTGTGAGGCAGCAGTGTGTCACTGTGCTGCCCCGGGTCCCTGTGAGACAGCAGTGTGTCACTGTGCTGCCCCGGGTCCCTGTGAGACAGCAGTGTGTCACTGTGCTGCCCCGTGTCCCTGTGAGGCTGCAGTGTGTCACTGTGCTGCCCCGGGTCCCTGTGAGGCAGCAGTGTGTCATTGTGCTGCCCCGTGACCCTGTGAGACAGCAGTGTATCACTGTGCTGCCCCGGGTCCCTGTGAGACAGCAGTGTGTCACTGTGCTGCCCCTTGTCCCTGTGAGGCTGCAGTGTGTCACTGTGCTGCCCCGGGTCCCTGTGAGACAGCAGTGTGTCACCGTGCTGCCCCGGGTCCCTGTGAGACAGCAGTGTGTCACTGTGCTGCCCCGGGACCCTGTGAGACAGCAGTGTATCACTGTGCTGCCCCGTGTCCCTGTGAGGCAGCAGTGTGTCACCGTGCTGCCCCGGGTCCCTGTGAGACAGCAGTGTGTCACCGTGCTGCCCCGGGTCCCTGTGAGACAGCAGTGTGTCACTGTGCTGCCCCGGGTCCCTGTGAGACAGCAGTGTGTCACCGTGCTGCCCCGGGTCCCTGTGAGACAGCAGTGTGTCACCGTGCTGCCCCGGGTCCCTGTGAGACAGCAGTGTGTCACTGTGCTGCCCCGGGTCCCTGTGAGACAGCAGTGTGTCACTGTGCTGCCCCGGGTCCCTGTGAGACAGCAGTGTGTCACCGTGCTGCCCCGGGTACCTGTGAGGCAGCAGTGTGTCACTGTGCTGCCCCGGGTCCCTGTGAGACAGCAGTGTGTCACTGTGCTGCCCCGGGTCCCTGTGAGACAGCAGTGTGTCACCGTGCTGCCCCGGGTCCCTGTGAGACAGCAGTGTGTCACCGTGCTGCCCCGGGTCCCTGTGAGACAGCAGTGTGTCACCGTGCTGCCCCGGGTCCCTGTGAGGCAGCAGTGTGTCACTGTGCTGCCCCGGGTCCCTGTGAGGCAGCAGTGTGTCACTGTGCTGCCCCGGGACTCTATGAGACAGCAGTGTATCACTGTGCTGCCCCGGGTCCCTGTGAGACAGCAGTGTGTCACTGTGCTGCCCCGTGTCCCTGTGAGGCTGCAGTGTGTCACCGTGCTGCCCCGGGTCTCTGTGAGACAGCAGTGTGTCACTGTGCTGCCCCGTGTCCCTGTGAGGCAGCAGTGTGTCACCGTGCTGCCCCGGGTCTCTGTGAGACAGCAGTGTGTCACTGTGCTGCCCCGGGTCCCTGTGAGGCAGCAGTGTGTCACCGTGCTGCCCCGGGTCCCTGTGAGACAGCAGTGTGTCACCATGCTGCCCCGGGACCCTGTGAGACAGCAGTGTGTCACCGTGCTGCCCCGTGTCCCTGTGAGGCAGCAGTGTGTCACTGTGCTGCCCCGGGTCCCTGTGAGACAGCAGTGTGTCACCGTGCTGCTCCGGGTCTCTGGCGCTGTGAGACAGCAGTGTGTCACTGTGCTGCCCCGTGTCCCTGTGAGACAGCAGTGTGTCACCGTGCTGTCCCGGGTCCCTGTGAGACAGCAGTGTGTCACTGTGCTGCCCCGGGTCCCTGTGAGACAGCAGTGTGTCACCGTGCTGCTCCGGGCCTCTGGCGCTGTGAGACAGCAGTGTGTCACTGTGCTGCCCCGGGTCCCTGTGAGGCAGCAGTGTGTCACCCTGCTGCCCCGTGTCCCTGTGAGACAGCAGTGTGTCACCGTGCTGCTCCGGGTCTCTGGCGCTGTGAGACAGCAGTGTGTCACTGTGCTGCCCCGGGTCCCTGTGAGGCAGCAGTGTGTCACCGTGCTGCCCCGGGTCCCTGTGAGGCAGCAGTGTGTCCCTGTGCTGCCCCGGGTCCCTGTGAGACAGCAGTATGTCACCGTGCTGCCCCGGGTCCCTGGGAGACAGGAGTGTGTCACCGTGCTGCCCCGGGTCCCTGTGAGACAGCAGTGTGTCACCGTGCTGCCCCGGGTCCCTGTGAGACAGCAGTGTGTCACCGTGCTGCCCCGGGTCCCTGTGAGACAGCAGAGTGGCACCGTGCTGCCCCGCGTCCCTGTGAGACAGCAGTATGTCACCGTGCTGCCCCGGGTCCCTGGGAGACAGCAGTGTGTCACCGTGCTGCCCCGGGTCCCTGTGAGACAGCAGTGTGTCACTGTGCTGCCCCGGTCCCTGTGAGACAGCAGTGTGTCACCGTGCTGCCCCGGGTCCCTGTGAGGCAGCAGTGTGTCACTGTGCTGCCCCGGGTCCCTGTGAGACAGCAGTGTGTCACCGTGCTGCCCCGGGTCGCTGTGAGACAGCAGTGTGTCACCGTGCTGCCCCGGGTCCCTGTGAGGCAGCAGTGTGTCACCGTGCTGCCCCGGGTCCCTGTGAGACAGCAGTGTGTCACCGTGCTGCCCCGGGTCCCTGTGAGACAGCAGTGTGTCACTGTGCTGCCCCGGGTCCCTGTGAGACAGCAGTGTGTCACTGTGCTGCCCCGTGTCCCTGTGAGACAGCAGTGTGTCACCGTGCTGCCCCGTGTCCCTGTGAGACAGCAGTGTGTCACCGTGCTGCCCCGTGTCCCTGTGAGACAGCAGTGTGTCACTGTGCTGCCCCGGGTCCCTGTGAGACAGCAGTGTGTCACCGTGCTGCCCCGGGTCCCTGTGAGACAGCAGTGTGTCACTGTGCTGCCCCGGGACCCTGTGAGACAGCAGTGTGTCACCGTGCTGCCCCGTGTCCCTGTGAGACAGCAGTGTGTCACCGTGCTGCCCCGGGTCCCTGTGAGATAGCAGTGTGTCACCGTGGTGCCCCGGGTCCCTGTGACACAGCAGTGTGTCACTGTGCTGCCCCGGGTCCCTGTGAGACAGCAGTGTGTCACTGTGCTGCCCCGGGTCCCTGTGAGACAGCAGTGTGTCACCGTCCTGCCCCGGGTCCCTGTGAGACAGCAGTGTGTCACCGTGCTGCCCTGGGTCCCTGTGAGACAGCAGTGTGTCACCGTGCTGCCCCGGGTCTCTGTGAGACAGCAGTGTGTCACTGTGCTGCCCCGGGTCCCTGTGAGACAGCAGTGTGTCACCGTGCTGCCCCGGGTCCCTGTGAGACAGCAGTGTGTCACCGTGCTGCCCCGGGTCCCTGTGAGACAGCAGTGTGTCACCGTGCTGCCCCGGGTCCCTGTGAGACAGCAGTGTGTCACCGTGCTGCCCCGGGTCCCTGTGAGACAGCAGTGTGTCACTGTGCTGCCCCGGGTCCCTGTGAGACAGCAGTGTGTCACTGTGCTGCCCTGGGTCCCTGTGAGACAGCAGTGTGTCACCGTGCTGCCCCGGGTCCCTGTGAGACAGCAGTGTGTCACCGTGCTGCCCCGGGTCCCTGTGAGACAGCAGTGTGTCACTGTGCTGCCCCGGGTCCCTGTGAGACAGCAGTGTGTCACTGTGCTGCTCCGGGTCTCTGGCGCTGTGAGACAGCAGTGTGTCACTGTGCCGCCCCGGGTCCCTGTGAGACAGCAGTGTGTCACCGTGCTGCCCCGGGTCCCTGTGAGACAGCAGTGTGTCACTATGCTGCCCCGGGTCCCTGTGAGGCAGCAGTGTGTCACCGTGCTGCCCCGGGTCCCTGTGAGACAGCAGTGTGTCACCGTGCTGCCCCGTGTCCCTGTGAGACAGCAGTGTGTCACTGTGCTGCCCCGGGTCCCTGTGAGACAGCAGTGTGTCACCGTGCTGCCCCGGGTCCCTGTGAGACAGCAGTGTGTCACTGTGCTGCCCCGGGTCCCTGTGAGACAGCAGTGTGTCACCGTGCTGCCCCGGGTCCCTGGCGCTGTGAGACAGCAGTGTGTCACCGTGCTGCCCCGGGTCCCTGTGAGACAGCAGTGTGTCACTGTGCTGCCCCGGGTCCCTGTGAGGCCGCAGTGTGTCACTGTGCTCCCCCGGGTCCCTGTGAGGCAGCAGTGTGTCACTGTGCTGCCCCGGGTCCCTGTGAGACAGCAGTGTGTCACTGTGCTGCCCCGTGTCCCTGTGAGGCTGCAGTGTGTCACTGTGCTGCCCCGGGTCCCTGTGAGGCTGCAGTGTGTCACTGTGCTGCCCCGGGTCCCTGTGAGACAGCAGTGTGTCACTGTGCTGCCCCGTGTCCCTGTGAGGCTGCAGTGTGTCACTGTGCTGCCCCGGGTCCCTGTGAGGCTGCAGTGTGTCACTGTGCTGCCCCGGGTCCCTGTGAGACAGCAGTGTGTCACCGTGCTGCCCCTTGTCCCTGTGAGGCTGCAGTGTGTCACTGTGCTGCCCCGGGTCCCTGTGAGACAGCAGTGTGTCACCGTCCTGCCCCGGGTCCCTGTGAGACAGCAGTGTGTCACCGTGCTGCCCTGGGTCCCTGTGAGACAGCAGTGTGTCACCGTGCTGCCCCGGGTCTCTGTGAGACAGCAGTGTGTCACTGTGCTGCCCCGGGTCCCTGTGAGACAGCAGTGTGTCACCGTGCTGCCCCGGGTCCCTGTGAGACAGCAGTGTGTCACCGTGCTGCCCCGGGTCCCTGTGAGACAGCAGTGTGTCACCGTGCTGCCCCGGGTCCCTGTGAGACAGCAGTGTGTCACCGTGCTGCCCCGGGTCCCTGTGAGACAGCAGTGTGTCACTGTGCTGCCCCGGGTCCCTGTGAGACAGCAGTGTGTCACTGTGCTGCCCTGGGTCCCTGTGAGACAGCAGTGTGTCACCGTGCTGCCCCGGGTCCCTGTGAGACAGCAGTGTGTCACCGTGCTGCCCCGGGTCCCTGTGAGACAGCAGTGTGTCACTGTGCTGCCCCGGGTCCCTGTGAGACAGCAGTGTGTCACTGTGCTGCTCCGGGTCTCTGGCGCTGTGAGACAGCAGTGTGTCACTGTGCCGCCCCGGGTCCCTGTGAGACAGCAGTGTGTCACCGTGCTGCCCCGGGTCCCTGTGAGACAGCAGTGTGTCACTATGCTGCCCCGGGTCCCTGTGAGGCAGCAGTGTGTCACCGTGCTGCCCCGGGTCCCTGTGAGACAGCAGTGTGTCACCGTGCTGCCCCGTGTCCCTGTGAGACAGCAGTGTGTCACTGTGCTGCCCCGGGTCCCTGTGAGACAGCAGTGTGTCACCGTGCTGCCCCGGGTCCCTGTGAGACAGCAGTGTGTCACTGTGCTGCCCCGGGTCCCTGTGAGACAGCAGTGTGTCACCGTGCTGCCCCGGGTCCCTGGCGCTGTGAGACAGCAGTGTGTCACCGTGCTGCCCCGGGTCCCTGTGAGACAGCAGTGTGTCACTGTGCTGCCCCGGGTCCCTGTGAGGCCGCAGTGTGTCACTGTGCTCCCCCGGGTCCCTGTGAGGCAGCAGTGTGTCACTGTGCTGCCCCGGGTCCCTGTGAGACAGCAGTGTGTCACTGTGCTGCCCCGTGTCCCTGTGAGGCTGCAGTGTGTCACTGTGCTGCCCCGGGTCCCTGTGAGGCTGCAGTGTGTCACTGTGCTGCCCCGGGTCCCTGTGAGACAGCAGTGTGTCACTGTGCTGCCCCGTGTCCCTGTGAGGCTGCAGTGTGTCACTGTGCTGCCCCGGGTCCCTGTGAGGCTGCAGTGTGTCACTGTGCTGCCCCGGGTCCCTGTGAGACAGCAGTGTGTCACCGTGCTGCCCCTTGTCCCTGTGAGGCTGCAGTGTGTCACTGTGCTGCCCCGGGTCCCTGTGAGACAGCAGTGTGTCACTGTGCTGCCCCGGGACCCTGTGAGACAGCAGTGTGTCACCGTGCTGCCCTGGGTCCCTGTGAGACAGCAGTGTGTCACTGTGCTGCCCCGGGTCCCTGTGAGGCCGCAGTGTGTCACCATGCTGCCCTGGGTCCCTGTGAGACAGCACTGTGTCACCGTGCTGCCCCGGGTCCCTGTGAGACAGCAGTGTGTCACCGTGCTGCCCCGGGTCCCTGTGAGACAGCAGTGTGTCACTGTGCTGCCCCGGGTCCCTGTGAGACAGCAGTGTGTCACCGTGCTGCCCCGGGTCCCTGTGAGGCTGCAGTGTATCACTGTGCTGCCCCGGGTCCCTGTGAGACAGCAGTGTGTCACCGTGCTGCCCCGGGTCCCTGTGAGGCAGCAGTGTGTCACTGTGCTGCCCCGGGACCCTGTGAGACAGCAGTGTGTCACTGTGCTGCCCCGGGTCCCTGTGAGACAGCAGTGTGTCACCGTGCTGCCCCGGGTCCCTGTGAGACAGCAGTGTGTCACTGTGCTGCCCCGGGTCCCTGTGAGACAGCAGTGTGTCACCGTGCTGCCCCAGGTCCCTGTGAGACAGCAGTGTGTCACCGTGCTGCCCCAGGTCCCTGTGAGACAGCAGTGTATCACTGTGCTGCCCCGGGTCCCTGTGAGACAGCAGTGTGTCACCGTGCTGCCCCGGGTCCCTGTGAGACAGCAGTGTGTCACTGTGCTGCCCCGGGTCCCTGTGAGGCAGCAGTGTGTCACCGTGCTGCCACGGGTCCCTGTGAGGCAGCAGTGTGTCACTGTGCTGCCCCGGGTCCCTGTGAGACAGCAGTGTGTCACCGTGCTGCCCCGGGTCCCTGTGAGACAGCAGTGTGTCACCGTGCTGCCCCGGGTCCCTGTGAGGCAGCAGTGTGTCACCGTGCTGCCCCGGGTCCCTGTGAGGCAGCAGTGTGTCACTGTGCTGCCCCGGGACTCTGTGAGACAGCAGTGTATCACTGTGCTGCCCCGTGTCCCTGTGAGGCTGCAGTGTGTCACCGTGCTGCCCCGGGTCTCTGTGAGACAGCAGTGTGTCACTGTGCTGCCCCGGGTCTCTGTGAGACAGCAGTGTGTCACTGTGCTGCCCCGTGTCCCTGTGAGGCAGCAGTGTGTCACCGTGCTGCCCCGGGTCTCTGTGAGACAGCAGTGTGTCACTGTGCTGCCCCGGGTCCCTGTGAGGCAGCAGTGTGTCACCGTGCTGCCCCGGGTCCCTGTGAGACAGCAGTGTGTCACCATGCTGCCCCGGGTCCCTGTGAGACAGCAGTGTGTCACCGTGCTGCCCCGTGTCCCTGTGAGGCAGCAGTGTGTCACTGTGCTGCCCCGGGTCCCTGTGAGACAGCAGTGTGTCACCGTGCTGCCCCGGGTCCCTGTGAGACAGCAGTGTGTCACCGTGCTGCCCCGGGTCCCTGTGAGACAGCAGTGTGTCACCGTGCTGCCCCGGGTCCCTGTGAGACAGCAGTGTGTCACTGTGCTGCCCCGGGTCCCTGTGAGACAGCAGTGTGTCACCGTGCTGCCCCGGGTCCCTGTGAGACAGCAGTGTGTCACCGTGCTGCTCCGGGTCTCTGGCGCTGTGAGACAGCAGTGTGTCACTGTGCTGCCCCGGGTCCCTGTGAGACAGCAGTGTGTCACCGTGCTGCCCCGGGTCCCTGTGAGACAGCAGTGTGTCACCGTGCTGCTCCGGGTCTCTGGCGCTGTGAGACAGCAGTGTGTCACTGTGCTGCCCCGTGTCCCTGTGAGACAGCAGTGTGTCACCGTGCTGCTCCGGGTCTCTGGCGCTGTGAGACAGCAGTGTGTCACTGTGCTGCCCCGGGTCCCTGTGAGGCAGCAGTGTGTCACCGTGCTGCCCCGGGTCCCTGTGAGGCAGCAGTGTGTCACCGTGCTGCCCCGTGTCCCTGTGAGACAGCAGTGTGTCACCGTGCTGCTCCGGGTCTCTGGCGCTGTGAGACAGCAGTGTGTCACTGTGCTGCCCCGGGTCCCTGTGAGGCAGCAGTGTGTCACCGTGCTGCCCCGGGTCCCTGTGAGGCAGCAGTGTGTCACTGTGCTGCCCCGGGTCCCTGTGAGGCAGCAGTGTGTCACCGTGCTGCCCCGGGTCCCTGTGAGGCAGCAGTGTGTCACTGTGCTGCCCCGGGTCCCTGTGAGACAGCAGTATGTCACCGTGCTGCCCCGGGTCCCTGGGAGACAGCAGTGTGTCACCGTGCTGCCCCGGGTCCCTGTGAGACAGCAGTGTGTCACCGTGCTGCCCCGGGTCCCTGTGAGACAGCAGTGTGTCACTGTGCTGCCCTGGGTCCCTGTGAGACAGCAGTGTGTCACCGTGCTGCCCCGGGTCCCTGTGAGACAGCAGTGTGTCACCGTGCTGCCCCGGGTCCCTGTGAGACAGCAGTGTGTCACTGTGCTGCCCCGGGTCCCTGTGAGACAGCAGTGTGTCACTGTGCTGCTCCGGGTCTCTGGCGCTGTGAGACAGCAGTGTGTCACTGTGCCGCCCCGGGTCCCTGTGAGACAGCAGTGTGTCACCGTGCTGCCCCGGGTCCCTGTGAGACAGCAGTGTGTCACTATGCTGCCCCGGGTCCCTGTGAGGCAGCAGTGTGTCACCGTGCTGCCCCGGGTCCCTGTGAGACAGCAGTGTGTCACCGTGCTGCCCCGTGTCCCTGTGAGACAGCAGTGTGTCACTGTGCTGCCCCGGGTCCCTGTGAGACAGCAGTGTGTCACCGTGCTGCCCCGGGTCCCTGTGAGACAGCAGTGTGTCACTGTGCTGCCCCGGGTCCCTGTGAGACAGCAGTGTGTCACCGTGCTGCCCCGGGTCCCTGGCGCTGTGAGACAGCAGTGTGTCACCGTGCTGCCCCGGGTCCCTGTGAGACAGCAGTGTGTCACTGTGCTGCCCCGGGTCCCTGTGAGGCCGCAGTGTGTCACTGTGCTCCCCCGGGTCCCTGTGAGGCAGCAGTGTGTCACTGTGCTGCCCCGGGTCCCTGTGAGACAGCAGTGTGTCACTGTGCTGCCCCGTGTCCCTGTGAGGCTGCAGTGTGTCACTGTGCTGCCCCGGGTCCCTGTGAGGCTGCAGTGTGTCACTGTGCTGCCCCGGGTCCCTGTGAGACAGCAGTGTGTCACTGTGCTGCCCCGTGTCCCTGTGAGGCTGCAGTGTGTCACTGTGCTGCCCCGGGTCCCTGTGAGGCTGCAGTGTGTCACTGTGCTGCCCCGGGTCCCTGTGAGACAGCAGTGTGTCACCGTGCTGCCCCTTGTCCCTGTGAGGCTGCAGTGTGTCACTGTGCTGCCCCGGGTCCCTGTGAGACAGCAGTGTGTCACTGTGCTGCCCCGGGACCCTGTGAGACAGCAGTGTGTCACCGTGCTGCCCTGGGTCCCTGTGAGACAGCAGTGTGTCACTGTGCTGCCCCGGGTCCCTGTGAGGCCGCAGTGTGTCACCATGCTGCCCTGGGTCCCTGTGAGACAGCACTGTGTCACCGTGCTGCCCCGGGTCCCTGTGAGACAGCAGTGTGTCACCGTGCTGCCCCGGGTCCCTGTGAGACAGCAGTGTGTCACTGTGCTGCCCCGGGTCCCTGTGAGACAGCAGTGTGTCACCGTGCTGCCCCGGGTCCCTGTGAGGCTGCAGTGTATCACTGTGCTGCCCCGGGTCCCTGTGAGACAGCAGTGTGTCACCGTGCTGCCCCGGGTCCCTGTGAGGCAGCAGTGTGTCACTGTGCTGCCCCGGGACCCTGTGAGACAGCAGTGTGTCACTGTGCTGCCCCGGGTCCCTGTGAGACAGCAGTGTGTCACCGTGCTGCCCCGGGTCCCTGTGAGACAGCAGTGTGTCACTGTGCTGCCCCGGGTCCCTGTGAGACAGCAGTGTGTCACCGTGCTGCCCCAGGTCCCTGTGAGACAGCAGTGTGTCACCGTGCTGCCCCAGGTCCCTGTGAGACAGCAGTGTATCACTGTGCTGCCCCGGGTCCCTGTGAGACAGCAGTGTGTCACCGTGCTGCCCCGGGTCCCTGTGAGACAGCAGTGTGTCACTGTGCTGCCCCGGGTCCCTGTGAGGCAGCAGTGTGTCACCGTGCTGCCACGGGTCCCTGTGAGGCAGCAGTGTGTCACTGTGCTGCCCCGGGTCCCTGTGAGACAGCAGTGTGTCACCGTGCTGCCCCGGGTCCCTGTGAGACAGCAGTGTGTCACCGTGCTGCCCCGGGTCCCTGTGAGGCAGCAGTGTGTCACCGTGCTGCCCCGGGTCCCTGTGAGGCAGCAGTGTGTCACTGTGCTGCCCCGGGACTCTGTGAGACAGCAGTGTATCACTGTGCTGCCCCGTGTCCCTGTGAGGCTGCAGTGTGTCACCGTGCTGCCCCGGGTCTCTGTGAGACAGCAGTGTGTCACTGTGCTGCCCCGGGTCTCTGTGAGACAGCAGTGTGTCACTGTGCTGCCCCGTGTCCCTGTGAGGCAGCAGTGTGTCACCGTGCTGCCCCGGGTCTCTGTGAGACAGCAGTGTGTCACTGTGCTGCCCCGGGTCCCTGTGAGGCAGCAGTGTGTCACCGTGCTGCCCCGGGTCCCTGTGAGACAGCAGTGTGTCACCATGCTGCCCCGGGTCCCTGTGAGACAGCAGTGTGTCACCGTGCTGCCCCGTGTCCCTGTGAGGCAGCAGTGTGTCACTGTGCTGCCCCGGGTCCCTGTGAGACAGCAGTGTGTCACCGTGCTGCCCCGGGTCCCTGTGAGACAGCAGTGTGTCACCGTGCTGCCCCGGGTCCCTGTGAGACAGCAGTGTGTCACCGTGCTGCCCCGGGTCCCTGTGAGACAGCAGTGTGTCACTGTGCTGCCCCGGGTCCCTGTGAGACAGCAGTGTGTCACCGTGCTGCCCCGGGTCCCTGTGAGACAGCAGTGTGTCACCGTGCTGCTCCGGGTCTCTGGCGCTGTGAGACAGCAGTGTGTCACTGTGCTGCCCCGGGTCCCTGTGAGACAGCAGTGTGTCACCGTGCTGCCCCGGGTCCCTGTGAGACAGCAGTGTGTCACCGTGCTGCTCCGGGTCTCTGGCGCTGTGAGACAGCAGTGTGTCACTGTGCTGCCCCGTGTCCCTGTGAGACAGCAGTGTGTCACCGTGCTGCTCCGGGTCTCTGGCGCTGTGAGACAGCAGTGTGTCACTGTGCTGCCCCGGGTCCCTGTGAGGCAGCAGTGTGTCACCGTGCTGCCCCGGGTCCCTGTGAGGCAGCAGTGTGTCACCGTGCTGCCCCGTGTCCCTGTGAGACAGCAGTGTGTCACCGTGCTGCTCCGGGTCTCTGGCGCTGTGAGACAGCAGTGTGTCACTGTGCTGCCCCGGGTCCCTGTGAGGCAGCAGTGTGTCACCGTGCTGCCCCGGGTCCCTGTGAGGCAGCAGTGTGTCACTGTGCTGCCCCGGGTCCCTGTGAGGCAGCAGTGTGTCACCGTGCTGCCCCGGGTCCCTGTGAGGCAGCAGTGTGTCACTGTGCTGCCCCGGGTCCCTGTGAGACAGCAGTATGTCACCGTGCTGCCCCGGGTCCCTGGGAGACAGCAGTGTGTCACCGTGCTGCCCCGGGTCCCTGTGAGACAGCAGTGTGTCACCGTGCTGCCCCGGGTCCCTGTGAGACAGCAGTGTGTCACCGTGCTGCCCCGCGTCCCTGTGAGACAGCAGTATGTCACCGTGCTGCCCCGGGTCCCTGGGAGACAGCAGTGTGTCACCGTGCTGCCCCGGGTCCCTGTGAGACAGCAGTGTGTCACTGTGCTGCCCCGGGTCCCTGTGAGACAGCAGTGTGTCACCGTGCTGCCCCGGGTCCCTGTGAGACAGCAGTGTGTCACCGTGCTGCCCCGGGTCCCTGTGAGACAGCAGTGTGTCACCGTGCTGCCCCGGGTCCCTGGCGCTGTGAGACAGCAGTGTGTCACCGTGCTGCCCCGGTCCCTGTGAGACAGCAGTGTGTCACCGTGCTGCCCCGGGTCCCTGTGAGACAGCAGTGTGTCACTGTGCTGCCCCGGGTCCCTGTGAGACAGCAGTGTGTCACCGTGCTGCCCCGGGTCCCTGGCGCTGTGAGACAGCAGTGTGTCACCGTGCTGCCCCGGTCCCTGTGAGACAGCAGTGTGTCACCGTGCTGCCCCGGGTCCCTGTGAGACAGCAGTGTGTCACTGTGCTGCCCCGGGTCCCTGTGAGGCCGCAGTGTGCCACCGTGCTGCCCCGGGTCCCTGTGAGGCCGCAGTGTGTCACCGTGCTGCCCCGGGTCCCTGTGAGACAGCAGTGTGTCACTGTGCTGCCCCGGGTCCCTGTGAGACAGCAGTGTGTCACTGTGCTCCCCCGGGTCCCTGTGAGGCAGCAGTGTGTCACTGTGCTGCCCCGGGTCCCTGTGAGACAGCAGTGTGTCACTGTGCTGCCCCGTGTCCCTGTGAGACAGCATTGTGTCACTGTGCTGCCCCGTGTCCCTGTGAGGCTGCAGTGTGTCACTGTGCTGCCCCGGGTCCCTGTGAGGCTGCAGTGTGTCACTGTGCTGCCCCGGGTCCCTGTGAGACAGCAGTGTGTCACCGTGCTGCCCCGGGTCCCTGTGAGACAGCAGTGTGTCACTGTGCTGCCCCGGGTCCCTGTGAGACAGCAGTGTGTCACTGTGCTGCCCCGGGTCCCTGTGAGACAGCAGTGTGTCACTGTGCTGCCCCGGGTCCCTGTGAGACAGCAGTGTGTCACTGTGCTGCCCCGGGTCCCTGTGAGGCTGCAGTGTGTCACTGTGCTGCCCCGGGTCCCTGTGAGACAGCAGTGTGTCACCGTGCTGCCCCGGGTCCCTGTGAGACAGCAGTGTGTCACTGTGCTGCCCCGTGTCCCTGTGAGGCTGCAGTGTGTCACTGTGCTGCCCCGGGTCCCTGTGAGACAGCAGTGTGTCACCGTGCTGCCCCGGGTCCCTGTGAGACAGCAGTGTATCACTGTGCTGCCCTGGGTCCCTGTGAGACAGCAGTGTGTCACTGTGCTGCCCCGGGTCCCTGTGAGACAGCAGTGTGTCACTGTGCTGCCCCGGGTCCCTGTGAGACAGCAGTGTGTCACCGTGCTGCCCCGGGTCCCTGTGAGACAGCAGTGTGTCACTGTGCTGCCCTGGGTCCCTGTGAGACAGCAGTGTGTCACTGTGCTGCCCCGTGTCCCTGTGAGGCTGCAGTGTGTCACTGTGCTGCCCCGGGTCCCTGTGAGACAGCAGTGTGTCACTGTGCTGCCCCGGGTCCCTGTGAGACAGCAGTGTGTCACCGTGCTGCCCCGGGTCGCTGTGAGACAGCAGTGTGTCACTGTGCTGCCCCGGGACCCTGTGAGACAGCAGTGTGTCACTGTGCTGCCCCGGGTCCCTGTGAGGCTGCAGTGTGTCACTGTGCTGCCCCGGGTCCCTGTGAGACAGCAGTGTGTCACCGTGCTGCCCCGGGTCCCTGTGAGACAGCAGTGTGTCACCGTGCTGCCCCGGGTCCCTGTGAGACAGCAGTGTGTCACTGTGCTGCCCCGGGTCCCTGTGAGACAGCAGTGTGTCACCGTGCTGCCCCGGGTCCCTGTGAGACAGCAGTGTGTCACCGTGCTGCCCTGGGTCCCTGTGAGACAGCAGTGTGTCACCGTGCTGCCCCGGGTCCCTGTGAGACAGCAGTGTGTCACCGTGCTGCCCTGGGTCCCTGTGAGACAGCACTGTGTCACCGTGCTGCCCCGGGTCCCTGTGAGACAGCAGTGTGTCACTGTGCTGCCCCGGGTCCCTGTGAAACAGCAGTGTGTCACTGTGCTGCCCTGGGTCCCTGTGAGACAGCAGTGTGTCACCGTGCTGCCCCGGGTCCCTGTGAGACAGCAGTGTGTCACCGTGCTGCCCCGGGTCCCTGTGAGACAGCAGTGTGTCACTGTGCTGCCCCGGGTCCCTGTGAGACAGCAGTGTGTCACTGTGCTGCTCCGGGTCTCTGGCGCTGTGAGACAGCAGTGTGTCACTGTGCTGCCCCGGGTCCCTGTGAGACAGCAGTGTGTCACCGTGCTGCCCCGGGTCCCTGTGAGACAGCAGTGTGTCACTATGCTGCCCCGGGTCCCTGTGAGGCAGCAGTGTGTCACCGTGCTGCCCCGGGTCCCTGTGAGACAGCAGTGTGTCACTGTGCTGCCCCGGGTCCCTGTGAGACAGCAGTATGTCACCGTGCTGCCCCGGGTCCCTGTGAGACAGCAGTGTGTCACCGTGCTGCCCCGGGTCCCTGTGAGACAGCAGTGTGTCACCGTGCTGACCCGGGTCCCTGTGAGACAGCAGTATGTCACCGTGCTGCCCCGGGTCCCTGTGAGACAGCCGTGTGTCACTGTGCTGCCCCGGGTCCCTGTGAGACAGCAGTGTGTCACTGTGCTGCCGTGGGTCCCTGTGAGGCAGCAATGTGTCACTGTGCTGCCCCGGGTCCCTGTGAGACAGCAGTGTGTCACTGTGCTGCCCCGGGTCCCTGTGAGACAGCAGTGTGTCACTGTGCTGCCCCGGGTCCCTGTGAGACAGCAGTGTATCACTGTGCTGCCCCCTGTCCCTGTGAGGCAGCAGTGTGTCACCGTGCTGCCCCGTGTCCCTGTGAGACAGCAGTGTGTCACTGTGCTGCCCCGGGTCCCTGTGTGACAGCAGTGTGTCACTGTGCTGCCCCGGGTCCCTGTGAGGCAGCAGTGTGTCACCGTGCTGCCCCGGGTCCCTGGCGCTGTGAGACAGCAGTGTGTCACTGTGCTGCCCCGTGTCCCTGTGAGGCAGCAGTGTGTCACCGTGCTGCCCCGGGTCCCTGTGAGACAGCAGTGTGTCACTGTGCTGCCCCGGGTCTCTGGCGCTGTGAGACAGCAGTGTGTCACTGTGCTGCCCCGGGTCCCTGTGAGACAGCAGTGTGTCACTGTGCTGCCCCGGGTCCCTGTGAGACAGCAGTGTGTCACTGTGCTGCCCCGGGTCCCTGTGAGAGAGCAGTGTGTCACTGTGCTGCCCCGGGTCCCTGTGAGGCAGCAGTGTGTCACTGTGCTGTCCCGGGTCCCTGTGAGGCAGCAGTGTGTCACCGTGCTGCCCCGGGTCCCTGTGAGAGAGCAGTGTGTCACTGTGCTGTCCCGGGTCCCTGTGAGGCAGCAGTGTGTCACCGTGCTGCCCCGGGTCCCTGTGAGACAGCAGTGTATCACTGTGCTGCCCCGGGTCCCTGTGAGACAGCAGTGTGTCACCGTGCTGCCCCGGGTCCCTGTGAGACAGCAGTGTGTCACTGTGCTGCCCCGTGTCCCTGTGAGGCAGCAATGTGTCACCGTGCTGCCCCGGGTCCCTGTGAGACAGCAGTGTGTCACCGTGCTGCCCCGGGTCCCTGTGAGACAGCAGTGTGTCACTGTGCTGCCCCGGGTCCCTGTGAGGCAGCAGTGTGTCACCGTGCTGCCCCGGGTCCCTGTGAGACAGCAGTGTGTCACTGTGCTGCCCCGGGTCCCTGTGAGACAGCAGTGTGTCACTGTGCTGCCCCGGGTCCCTGTGAGGCAGCAGTGTGTCACTGTGCTGCCCCGGGTCCCTGTGAGGCAGCAGTGTGTCACCGTGCTGCCCCGGGTCCCTGTGAGACAGCAGTGTGTCACTGTGCTGCCCCGGGTCCCTGTGAGACAGCAGTGTGTCACTGTGCTGCCCCGGGTCCCTGTGAGACAGCAGAGTGTCACTGTGCTGCCCCGGGTCCCTGTGAGACAGCAGTGTGTCACTGTGCTGCCCCGGGTCCCTGTGAGACAGCAGTGTCGGAAGTGCAGGGTCGGATTAAGACAAGTCAGCATGGATTTAGTAAGGGGAGGTCGTGCCTGACAAACCTGTTAGAGTTCTTTGAAGAGATAACAAATAGGTTAGACCAAGGAGAGCCAATGGATGTTATCTATCTTGACTTCCAAAAGGCCTTTGACAAGGTGTCTCACGGGAGACTGCTGAGTAAAATAAGGGCCCATGGTATTCGAGGCAAGGTACTAACATGGATTGACGATTGGCTGTCAGACAGAAGGCAGAGAGTTGGGATAAAAGGTTCTTTCTCAGAATGGCAACCGGTGACAAGTGGTGTCCCGCAGGGTTCAGTGTTGGGGCCACAGCTGTTCTCTTTATATATTAACGATCTAGATGACGGGACTGGGGGCATTCTGGCCAAGTTTGCCGATGATACAAAGATAGGTGGAGGGGCAGGTAGTATTGAGGAGGTGGGGAGGCTGCAGAAAGATTTAGACAGTTTAGGAGAGTGGTCCAAGAAGTGGCTGATGAAATTCAACGTGGGCAAGTGCGAGGTCGTACACTTTGGAAAAAAGAATAGAGGCATGGACTATTTTCTAAACGGTGACAAAATTCATAATGCTAAAGTGCAAAGGGACTTGGGAGTCCTAGTCCAGGATTCTCTAAAGGTAAACTTGCAGGTTGAGTCCGTAATTAGGAAAGCAAATGTAATGTTGTCATTTATCTCAAGAGGCTTGGAATACAAAAGCAGGGATGTACTTCTGAGGCTTTATAAAGCACTGGTTAGGCCCCATTTGGAGTACTGTGAGCAATTTTGGGCCCCACACCTCAGGAAGGACATACTGGCACTGGAGCGGGTCCAGCGGAGATTCACACGGATGATCCCAGGAATGGTAGGCCTGACATACGATGAACGTCTGAGGATCGTGGGATAATATTCATTGGAGTTTAGGAGGTTGAGGGGAGATCTGATAGAAACTTACAAGATAATGAACGGCTTAGATAGGATGGACGTAGGGAAGTTGTTTCCATTAACAGGGGAGACTAGGACGCGGGGGCACAGCCTTAGAATAAAAGGGAGTCACTTTAGAACAGAGATGAGGAGAAATTTCTTCAGCCAGAGAGTGGTGGGTCTGTGGAATTCATTGCCACAGAGGGCTGTGGAGGCCGAGACGTTGAGCGTCTTCAAGACAGAAATTGATAAATTCTTGATTTCTCGAGGAATTAAGGGCTATGGGGAGAGAGCGGGTAAATGGAGTTGAAATCAACCATGATTGAATGGTGGAGTGGACTCGATGGGCCGAATGGCCTTACTTCCGCTCCTATGTCTTATGGTCTTATGGTCTTGTGTCACCGTGCTGCCCCGGGTCCCTGTGAGACAGCAGTGTGTCACCGTGCTGCCCCGGGTCCCTGGCACTGTGAGACAGCAGTGTGTCACTGTGCTGCCCCGGGTCCCTGTGAGACAGCAGTGTGTCACTGTGCTGCCCTGGGTCCCTGTGAGACAGCAGTGTGTCACCGTGCTGCCTCGGGTCCCTGTGAGACAGCAGTGTGTCACTGAGCTGCCCCGGGTCCCTGTGAGACAGCAGTGTGTCACCGTGCTGCCCCGGGTCCCTGTGAGACAGCAGTGTGTCACCGTGCTGCCCCGTGTCCCTGTGAGGCAGCAGTGTGTCACTGTGCTGCCCCGGGTCCCTGTGAGACAGCAGTGTGTCACCGTGCTGCCCCGGGTCCCTGTGAGACAGCAGTGTGTCACCGTGCTGCCCCGGGTCCCTGTGAGACAGCAGTGTGTCACCGTGCTGCCCCGGGTCCCTGTGAGACAGCAGTGTGTCACCGTGCTGCCCCGGGTCCCTGTGAGACAGCAGTGTGTCACTGTGCTGCCCCGGGTCCCTGGCGCTGTGAGACAGCAGTGTGTCACCGTGCTGCCCCGGTCCCTGTGAGACAGCAGTGTGTCACCGTGCTGCCCCGGGTCCCTGTGAGACAGCAGTGTGTCACCGTGCTGCCCCGGGTCCCTGTGAGACAGCAGTGTGTCACTGTGCTGCCCCGGGTCCCTGTGAGACAGCAGTGTGTCACCGTGCTGCCCCGGGTCCCTGGCGCTGTGAGACAGCAGTGTGTCACCGTGCTGCCCCGGGTCCCTGTGAGACAGCAGTGTGTCACCGTGCTGCCCCGGGTCCCTGTGAGACAGCAGTGTGTCACTGTGCTGCCCCGGGTCCCTATGAGACAGCAGTGTGTCACTGTGCTGCCCCGGGTCCCTGTGAGGCAGCAATGTGTCACTGTGCTGCCCCGGGTCCCTGTGAGACAGCAGTGTGTCACTGTGCTCCCCCGGGTCCCTGTGAGGCAGCAGTGTGTCACTGTGCTGCCCTGGGTCTCTGTGAGACAGCAGTGTGTCACTGTGCTGCCCCGGGTCTCTGTGAGACAGCAGTGTGTCACTGTGCTCCCCCGGGTCCCTGTGAGGCAGCAGTGTGTCACTGTGCTCCCCCGGGTCCCTGTGAGACAGCAGTGTGTCACTGTGCTGCCCCGGGTCTCTGTGAGACAGCAGTGTGTCACTGTGCTCCCCCGGGTCCCTGTGAGGCAGCAGTGTGTCACTGTGCTGCCCCGGGTCCCTGTGAGGCAGCAGTGTGTCACTGTGCTGCCCCGTGTCCCTGTGAGACAGCAGTGTGTCACCGTGCTGCCCCGTGTCCCTGTGAGGCAGCAGTGTGTCACTGTGCTGCCCCGGGTCCCTGTGAGACAGCAGTGTATCACTGTGCTGCCCCGTGTCCCTGTGAGGCAGCAGTGTGTCACCGTGCTGCCCCGGGTCCCTGTGAGACAGCAGTGTGTCACCGTGCTGCCCCGGGTCCCTGTGAGACAGCAGTGTGTCACTGTGCTGCCCTGGGTCCCTGTGAGACAGCAGTGTGTCACCGTGCTGCCCCGGGTCCCTGTGAGACAGCAGTGTGTCACCGTGCTGCCCCGGGTCCCTGTGAGACAGCAGTGTGTCACTGTGCTGCTCCCGGTCTCTGGCGCTGTGAGACAGCAGTGTGTCACTGTGCTGCCCCAGGTCCCTGTGAGACAGCAGTGTGTCACTGTGCTGCCCCGGGTCCCTGTGAGGCAGCAGTGTGTCACCGTGCTGCCCCGGGTCCCTGTGAGACAGCAGTGTGTCACCGTGCTGCCCCGTGTCCCTGTGAGGCAGCAGTGTGTCACTGTGCTGCCCCGGGTCCCTGTGAGACAGCAGTGTGTCACTGTGCTGCCCCGGGTCCCTGTGAGACAGCAGTGTGTCACCGTGCTGACCCGGGTCCCTGTGAGACAGCAGTATGTCACCGTGCTGCCCCGTGTCCCTGTGAGACAGCAGTGTATCACCGTGCTGCCCCGGGTCCCTGTGAGACAGCAGTGTGTCACTGTGCTGCCCCGGGTCCCTGTGAGACAGCAGTGTGTCACCGTGCTGACCCGGGTCCCTGTGAGACAGCAGTGTGTCACTGTGCTCCCCCGGGTCCCTGTGAGACAGCAGTGTGTCACTGTGCTGCCCCGGGTCCCTGTGAGACAGCAGTGTGTCACTGTGCTGCCCCGGGTCCCTGTGAGACAGCAGTGTGTCACTGTGCTGCCCCGGGTCCCTGTGAGACAGCAGTGTGTCACCTTGCTGCCCCGGGTCCCTGTGAGGCCGCAGTGTGTCACTGTGCTGCCCCGGGTCCCTGTGAGACAGCAGTGTGTCACTGTGCTCCCCCGGGTCCCTGTGAGACAGCAGTGTGTCACTGTGCTGCCCCGGGTCCCTGTGAGACAGCAGTGTGTCACTGTGCTGCCCCGGGTCCCTGTGAGGCAGCAGTGTGTCACTGTGCTGCCCCGGGTCCCTGTGAGACAGCAGTGTGTCACTGTGCTGCCCCGGGTCCCTGTGAGACAGCAGTGTGTCACCGTGCTGCCCCGGGTCCCTGTGAGACAGCAGTGTGTCACTGTGCTGCCCCGGGTCCCTGTGAGACAGCAGTGTGTCACTGTGCTGCCCCGGGTCCCTGTGAGGCAGCAGTGTGTCACCGTGCTGCCCCGGGTCCCTGTGAGACAGCAGTGTGTCACTGTGCTGCCCCGGGTCCCTGTGAGACAGCAGTGTGTCACTGTGCTGCCCCGGGTCCCTGTGAGACAGCAGTGTGTCACTGTGCTGCCCCGGGTCCCTGTGAGACAGCAGTGTATCACTGTGCTGCCCCGGGTCCCTGTGAGGCAGCAGTGTGTCACCGTGCTGCCGCGGGTCCCTGTGAGACAGCAGTGTGTCACCGTGCTGCCCCGTGTCCCTGTGAGACAGCAGTGTGTCACCGTGCTGTCCCGGGTCCCTGTGAGACAGCAGTGTGTCACTGTGCTGCCCCGGGTCCCTGTGAGACAGCAGTGTGTCACTGTGCTGCCCCGGGTCCCTGTGAGACAGCAGTGTGTCACTGTGCTGCCCCGGGTCCCAGTGAGGCAGCAGTGTGTCACCGTGCTGCCCCGGGTCCCTGTGAGACAGCAGTGTGTCACTGTGCTGCCGCGGGTCCCTGTGAGACAGCAGTGTGTCACTGTGCTGCCCCGGGTCCCTGTGAGACAGCAGTGTGTCACCGTGCTGCCCCGGGTCCCTGTGAGGCAGCAGTGTGTCACTGTGCTGCCCCGGGTCCCTGTGAGACAGCAGTGTGTCACCGTGCTGCCCCGGGTCCCTGTGAGGCAGCAGTGTATCACTGTGCTGCCCCGGGTCCCTGTGTGACAGCAGTGTGTCACTGTGCTGCCCCGGGTCCCTGTGAGGCAGCAATGTGTCACCGTGCTGCCCCGGGTCCCTGGCGCTGTGAGACAGCAGTGTGTCACTGTGCTGCCCCGGGTCCCTCTGAGGCAGCAGTGTGTCACCGTGCTGCCCCGGGTCCCTGTGAGACAGCAGTGTGTCACCGTGCTGCCCCGGGTCCCTGGCGCTGTGAGACAGCAGTGTGTCAGTGTGCTGCCCCGTGTCCCTGTGAAGCAGCAGTGTGTCACCGTGCTGCCCCGGGTCCCTGTGAGACAGCAGTGTGTCACCGTGCTGCCCCGGGTCTCTGGCGCTGTGAGACAGCAGTATATCACCGTGCTGCCCCGGGTCCCTGTGAGGCAGCAGTGTGTCACCGTGCTGCCCCGGGTCCCTGGCGCTGTGAGACAGCAGTGTGTCACTGTGCTGCCCCGGGTCCCTGTGAGACAGCAGTGTGTCACCGTGCTGCCCCGGGTCCCTGTGAGACAGCAGTGTGTCACCGTGCTGCCCCGGGTCCCTGTGAGACAGCAGTGTGTCACCGTGCTGCCCCGGGTCCCTGTGAGACAGCAGTGTGTCACTGTGCTGCCCCGGGTCCCTGTGAGACAGCAGTGTGTCACTGTGCTGCCTCGTGTCCCTGTGAGGCAGCAGTGTGTCACTGTGCTGCCCCGGGTCCCTGTGAGACAGCAGTGTGTCACCGTGCTGCCCCGGGTCCCTGTGAGACAGCAGTGTGTCACTGTGCTGCCCCGGGTCCCTGTGAGACAGCAGTGTGTCACCGTGCTGCCCCGGGTCCCTGTGAGACAGCAGTGTGTCACCGTGCTGCCCCGGGTCCCTGTGAGACAGCAGTGTGTCACTGTGCTGCCCCGGGTCCCTGTGAGACAGCAGTGTGTCACTGTGCTGCCCCGGGTCCCTGTGAGACAGCAGTGTGTCACTGTGCTGCCCCGGGTCCCTGTGAGACAGCAGTGTGTCACCGTGCTGCCCCGGGTCCCTGTGAGACAGCAGTGTGTCACTGTGCTGCCCCGGGTCCCTGTGAGACAGCAGTGTGTCATCGTGCTGCCCCGGGTCTCTGGCGCTGTGAGACAGCAGTGTGTCACTGTGCTGCCCCGGGTCCCTGTGAGGCAGCAGTGTGACACCGTGCTGCCCCGGGTCTCTGGCGCTGTGAGACAGCAGTGTGTCACTGTGCTGCCCCGGGTCCCTGTGAGACAGCAGTGTGTCACTGTGCTGCCCCGGGTCCCTGTGAGACAGCAGTGTGTCACTGTGCTGCCCCGGGTCCCTGTGAGACAGCAGTGTGTCACTGTGCTGCCCCGGGTCCCTGTGAGGCAGCAGTGTGTCACCGTGCTGCCCCGGGTCCCTGTGAGACAGCAGTGTGTCAATGTGCTGCCCCGGGTCCCTGTGAGGCAGCAGTGTGTCACCGTGCTGCCCCAGGTCCCTGTGAGACAGCAGTGTGTCACCGTGCTGCCCCGGGTCCCTGTGAGACAGCAGTGTGTCACCGTGCTGCCCCGGGTCCCTGTGAGACAGCAGTGTGTCACTGTGCTGCCCCGGGTCCCTGTGAGACAGCAATGTGTCACTGTGCTGCCGCGGGTCCCTGCGAGGCAGCAATGTGTCACTGTGCTGCCCCGGGTCCCTGTGAGACAGCAGTGTGTCACTGTGCTGCCCCGGGTCCCTGTGAGACAGCAGTGTGTCACCGTGCTGCCCCGGGTCCCTGTGAGACAGCAGTGTGTCACTGTGCTGCCCCGGGTCCCTGTGAGACAGCAGTGTATCACTGTGCTGCCCCGGGTCCCTGTGAGGCAGCAGTGTGTCAACGTGCTGCCCCGTGTCCCTGTGAGACAGCAGTGTGTCACTGTGCTGCCCCGGGTCCCTGTGAGACAGCAGTGTATCACTGTGCTGCCCCGGGTCCCTGTGTGACAGCAGTGTGTCACTGTGCTGCCCCGGGTCCCTGTGAGGCAGCAGTGTGTCACTGTGCTGCCCCGGGTCCCTGTGAGACAGCAGTGTATCACTGTGCTGCCCCGGGTCCCTGTGAGACAGCAGTGTGTCACTGTGCTGCCCCGGGTCCCTGTGAGGCAGCAGTGTGTCACCGTGCTGCCCCGGGTCCCTGGCGCTGTGAGACAGCAGTGTGTCACCGTGCTGCCCCGGGTCCCTGTGAGACAGCAGTGTGTCACTGTGCTGCCCCGGGTCCCTGTGAGACAGCAGTGTGTCACTGTGCTGCCCCGGGTCCCTGTGAGGCCGCAGTGTGTCACCGTGCTGCCCCGGGTCCCTGTGAGACAGCAGTGTGTCACTGTGCTGCCCCGGGTCTCTGGCGCTGTGAGACAGCAGTGTGTCACTGTGCTGCCCCGGGTCCCTGTGAGACAGCAGTGTGTCACTGTGCTGCCCCGGGTCCCTGTGAGGCAGCAGTGTGTCACCGTGCTGCCCCGGGTCCCTGTGAGACAGCAGTGTATCACTGTGCTGCCCCGGGTCCCTGTGAGACAGCAGTGTGTCACTGTGCTGCCCCGTGTCCCTGTGAGGCAGCAGTGTGTCACCGTGCTGCCCCGGGTCCCTGTGAGACAGCAGTGTGTCACTGTGCTGCCCCGGGTCCCTCTGAGGCAGCAGTGTGTCACCGTGCTGCCCCGGGTCCCTGTGAGACAGCAGTGTGTCACTGTGCTGCCCTGGGTCCCTGTGAGACAGCAGTGTGTCACCGTGCTGCCCCGGGTCCCTGTGAGACAGCAGTGTGTCACTGTGCTGCCCCGGGTCCCTGTGAGACAGCAGTGTGTCACCGTGCTGCCCCGGGTCCCTGTGAGACAGCAGTGTGTCACCGTGCTGCCCCGTGTCCCTGTGAGGCAGCAGTGTGTCACTGTGCTGCCCCGGGTCCCTGTGAGACAGCAGTGTGTCACCGTGCTGCCCCGGGTCCCTGTGAGACAGCAGTGTGTCACCGTGCTGCCCCGGGTCCCTGTGAGACAGCAGTGTGTCACTGTGCTGCTCCGGGTCTCTGGCGCTGTGAGACAGCAGTGTGTCACCGTGCTGCCCCGGGTCCCTGTGAGGCAGCAGTGTGTCACTGTGCTGCCCCGGGTCCCTGTGAGGCAGCAGTGTGTCACTGTGCTGCCCCAGGTCCGTGTGAGACAGCAGTGTGTCACCGTGCTGCCCCGGGTCCCTGTGAGACAGCAGTGTGTCAACGTGCTGCCCGTGTCCCTGTGAGACAGCAGTGTGTCACTGTGCTGCCCCGGGTCCCTGTGAGACAGCAGTGTATCACTGTGCTGCCCCGGGTCCCTGTGTGACAGCAGTGTGTCACTGTGCTGCCCCGGGTCCCTGTGAGGCAGCAGTGTGTCACCGTGCTGCCCCGGGTCCCTGGCGCTGTGAGACAGCAGTGTGTCACCGTGCTGCCCCGGGTCCCTGTGAGACAGCAGTGTGTCACTGTGCTGCCCCGGGTCCCTGTGAGACAGCAGTGTATCACTGTGCTGCCCCGGGTCCCTGTGAGGCTGCAGTGTATCACTGTGCTGCCTCGGGTCCCTGTGAGACAGCAGTGTATCACTGTGCTGCCCCGGGTCCCTGTGTGACAGCAGTGTGTCACTGTGCTGCCCCGGGTCCCTGTGAGGCAGCAGTGTGTCACCGTGCTGCCCCGGGTCCCTGGCGCTGTGAGACAGCAGTGTGTCACCGTGCTGCCCCGGGTCCCTGTGAGACAGCAGTGTGTCACTGTGCTGCCCCGGGTCCCTGTGAGACAGCAGTGTGTCACTGTGCTGCCCCGGGTCCCTGTGAGGCAGCAGTGTGTCACCGTGCTGCCCCGGGTCCCTGTGAGACAGCAGTGTGTCACTGTGCTGCCCCGGGTCTCTGGCGCTGTGAGACAGCAGTGTGTCACCGTGCTGCCCCGGGTCCCTGTGAGACAGCAGTGTGTCACTGTGCTGCCCCGGGTCCCTGTGAGACAGCAGTGTGTCACTGTGCGGCCCCGGGTCCCTGTGAGACAGCAGTGTGTCACTGTGCTGCCCCGGGTCCCTGTGAGGCAGCAGTGTGTCACCGTGCTGCCCCGGGTCCCTGTGAGACAGCAGTGTATCACTGTGCTGCCCCGGGTCCCTGTGAGACAGCAGTGTGTCACTGTGCTGCCCCGTGTCCCTGTGAGGCAGCAGTGTGTCACCGTGCTGCCCCGGGTCCCTGTGAGACAGCAGTGTGTCACTGTGCTGCCCCGGGTCCCTGTGAGGCAGCAGTGTGTCACCGTGCTGCCCCGGGTCCCTGTGAGACAGCAGTGTGTCACTGTGCTGCCCTGGGTCCCTGTGAGACAGCAGTGTGTCACCGTGCTGCCCCGGGTCCCTGTGAGACAGCAGTGTGTCACTGTGCTGCCCCGGGTCCCTGTGAGACAGCAGTGTGTCACCGTGCTGCCCCGGGTCCCTGTGAGACAGCAGTGTGTCACTGTGCTGCCCCGGGTCCCTGTGAGACAGCAGTGTGTCACCGTGCTGCCCCGTGTCCCTGTGAGACAGCAGTGTGTCACCGTGCTGCCCCGGGTCCCTGTGAGACAGCAGTGTGTCACCGTGCTGCCCCGTGTCCCTGTGAGGCAGCAGTGTGTCACCGTGCTGCCCCGGGTCCCTGTGAGACAGCAGTGTGTCACCGTGCTGCCCCGGGTCCCTGTGAGACAGCAGTGTGTCACTGTGCTGCTCCGGGTCTCTGGCGCTGTGAGACAGCAGTGTGTCACCGTGCTGCCCCGGGTCCCTGTGAGGCAGCAGTGTGTCACTGTGCTGCCCCAGGTCCCTGTGAGACAGCAGTATGTCACTGTGCTCCCCCGGGTCCCTGTGAGACAGCAGTGTGTCACTGTGCTGCCCCGGGTCCCTGTGAGACAGCAGTGTGTCACTGTGCTGCCCCGGGTCCCTGTGAGACAGCAGTGTGTCACTGTGCTCCCCCGGGTCCCTGTGAGACAGCAGTGTGTCACTGTGCTGCCCCGGGGCCCTGTGAGGCTGCAGTGTGTCACTGTGCTGCCCCGGGACCCTGTGAGACAGCAGTGTGTCACCGTGCTGCCCCGGGTCCCTGTGAGACAGCAGTGTGTCACCGTGCTGCCCCGGGTCCCTGGCGCTGTGAGACATCAGTGTGTCACTGTGCTGCCCCAGGTCCCTGTGAGACAGCAGTGTGTCACTGTGCTGCCCCGGGTCCCTGTGAGACAGCAGTGTGTCACCGTGCTGCCCCGGGTCCCTGTGAGACAGCAGTGTGTCACCGTGCTGCCCCGGGTCCCTGTGAGACAGCAGTGTGTCACCGTGCTGCCACGGGTCCCTGTGAGACAGCAGTGTGTCACTGTGCTGCCCAGGGTCCCTGTGAGACAGCAGTGTGTCACTGTGCTGCCCCGTGTCCCTGTGAGACAGCAGTGTGTCACTGTGCTGCCCCGTGTCCCTGTGAGACAGCAGTGTGTCACCGTGCTGCCACGGGTCCCTGTGAGACAGCAGTGTGTCACTGTGCTGCCCCGGGACCCTGTGAGACAGCAGTGTATCACCGTGCTGCCCCGGGTCTCTGTGAGGCAGCAGTGTGTCACCGTGCTGCCCCGGGTCCCTGTGAGACAGCAGTGTGTCACTGTGCTGCCCCGGGTCCCTGTGAGGCAGCAGTGTGTCACCGTGCTGCCCCGGGTCTCTGTGAGACAGCAGTGTGTCACTGTGCTGCCCCGGGTCCCTGTGAGACAGCAGTGTGTCACTGTGCTGCCCCGGGTCTCTGTGAGGCAGCAGTGTGTCACTGTGCTGCCCCGGGTCCCTGTGAGGCAGCAGTGTGTCACTGTGCTGCCCCGGGTCCCTGTGAGACAGCAGTGTGTCACTCTGCTGCCCCGGGTCCCTGTGAGACAGCAGTGTGTCACCGTGCTGCCCCGGGTCCCTGTGAGGCAGCAGTGTGTCACTGTGCTGCCCCGGGTCCCTGTGAGACAGCAGTGTGTCACTGTGCTGCCCCGGGTCCCTGTGAGACAGCAGTGTGTCACTGTGCTGCCCCGGGTCCCTGTGAGACCGCAGTGTGTCACCGTGCTGCCCCGGGTCCCTGTGAGGCAGCAGTGTGTCACTGTGCTGCCCCGGGTCCCTGTGAGACAGCAGTGTGTCACCGTGCTGCCCCGGGTCCCTGTGAGACAGCAGTGTGTCACCGTGCTGCCCCGGGTCCCTGTGAGACAGCAGTATGTCACCGTGCTGCCCCGGGTCCCTGTGAGACAGCAGTGGGTCACTCTGCTGCCCTGGGTCCCTGTGAGACAGCAGTGTGTCACCGTGCTGCCCCGGGTCCCTGTGAGACAGCAGTGTGTCACTGTGCTGCCCCGGGTCCCTGTGAGACAGCAGTGTGTCACTCTGCTGCCCCGGGTCCCTGTGAGACAGCAGTGTGTCACCGTGCTGCCCCGGGTCCCTGTGAGACAGCAGTGTGTCACTGTGCTGCCCCGGGTCCCTGTGAGACAGCAGTGTGTCACTGTGCTGCCCCGGGTCTCTGTGAGACAGCAGTGTGTCACTGTGCTGCCCCGGGTCCCTGTGAGACAGCAGTGTGTCACTGTGCTGCCCCGGGTCCCTGTGAGACAGCAGTGTGTCACCGTGCTGCCCCGTGTCCCTGTGAGGCAGCAGTGTGTCACCGTGCTGCTCCGGGTCCCTGTGAGGCAGCAGTGTGCCACCGTGCTGCCCCGGGTCCCTGTGAGACAGCAGTGTGTCACCGTGCTGCCACGGGTCCCTGTGAGACAGCAGTGTGTCACCGTGCTGCCCTGGGTCCCTGTGAGACAGCAGTGTGTCACTGTGCTGCCCCGGGTCCCTGTGAGGCAGCAGTGTGTCACTGTGCTGCCCCGGGTCTCTGTGAGACAGCAGTGTGTCACTGTGCTGCCCCGGGTCCCTGTGAGACAGCAGTGTGTCACTGTGCTGCCCCGGGTCCCTGTGAGACAGCAGTGTGTCACCGTGCTGCCCCGTGTCCCTGTGAGGCAGCAGTGTGTCACCGTGCTGCTCCGGGTCCCTGTGAGGCAGCAGTGTGCCACCGTGCTGCCCCGGGTCCCTGTGAGACAGCAGTGTGTCACCGTGCTGCCACGGGTCCCTGTGAGACAGCAGTGTGTCACCGTGCTGCCCTGGGTCCCTGTGAGACAGCAGTGTGTCACCGTGCTGCCCCGGGTCCCTGTGAGACAGCAGTGTGTCACCGTGCTGCTCCGGGTCCCTGTGAGGCAGCAGTGTGTCACCGTGCTGCCCCGGGTCCCTGTGAGACAGCAGTGTGTCACCGTGCTGCCCCGGGTCCCTGTGAGACAGCAGTGTGTCACTGTGCTGCCCCGGGTCCCTGTGAGACAGCAGTGTGTCACTGTGCTGCTCCGGGTCCCTGTGAGGCAGCAGTGTGTCACCGTGCTGCCCCGGGTCCCTGTGAGACAGCAGTGTGTCACTGTGCTGCCCTGGGTCCCTGTGAGACAGCAGTGTGTCACCGTGCTGCCCCGGGTCCCTGTGAGACAGCAGTGTGTCACTGTGCTGCCCCGGGTCCCTGTGAGACAGCAGTGTGTCACCGTGCTGCCCCGGGTCCCTGTGAGACAGCAGTGTGTCACTGTGCTGCCCCGGGTCCCTGTGAGACAGCAGTGTGTCACCGTGCTGCCCCGTGTCCCTGTGAGACAGCAGTGTGTCACCGTGCTGCCCCGGGTCCCTGTGAGACAGCAGTGTGTCACCGTGCTGCCCCGTGTCCCTGTGAGGCAGCAGTGTGTCACCGTGCTGCCCCGGGTCCCTGTGAGACAGCAGTGTGTCACCGTGCTGCCCCGGGTCCCTGTGAGACAGCAGTGTGTCACTGTGCTGCTCCGGGTCTCTGGCGCTGTGAGACAGCAGTGTGTCACCGTGCTGCCCCGGGTCCCTGTGAGGCAGCAGTGTGTCACTGTGCTGCCCCAGGTCCCTGTGAGACAGCAGTATGTCACTGTGCTCCCCCGGGTCCCTGTGAGACAGCAGTGTGTCACTGTGCTGCCCCGGGTCCCTGTGAGACAGCAGTGTGTCACTGTGCTGCCCCGGGTCCCTGTGAGACAGCAGTGTGTCACTGTGCTCCCCCGGGTCCCTGTGAGACAGCAGTGTGTCACTGTGCTGCCCCGGGGCCCTGTGAGGCTGCAGTGTGTCACTGTGCTGCCCCGGGTCCCTGTGAGACAGCAGTGTGTCACCGTGCTGCCCCGGGTCCCTGTGAGACAGCAGTGTGTCACCGTGCTGCCCCGGGTCCCTGGCGCTGTGAGACATCAGTGTGTCACTGTGCTGCCCCAGGTCCCTGTGAGACAGCAGTGTGTCACTGTGCTGCCCCGGGTCCCTGTGAGACAGCAGTGTGTCACCGTGCTGCCCCGGGTCCCTGTGAGACAGCAGTGTGTCACCGTGCTGCCCCGGGTCCCTGTGAGACAGCAGTGTGTCACCGTGCTGCCACGGGTCCCTGTGAGACAGCAGTGTGTCACTGTGCTGCCCCGGGTCCCTGTGAGACAGCAGTGTGTCACTGTGCTGCCCCGTGTCCCTGTGAGACAGCAGTGTGTCACTGTGCTGCCCCGTGTCCCTGTGAGACAGCAGTGTGTCACCGTGCTGCCACGGGTCCCTGTGAGACAGCAGTGTGTCACTGTGCTGCCCCGGGACCCTGTGAGACAGCAGTGTATCACCGTGCTGCCCCGGGTCTCTGTGAGGCAGCAGTGTGTCACCGTGCTGCCCCGGGTCCCTGTGAGACAGCAGTGTGTCACTGTGCTGCCCCGGGTCCCTGTGAGGCAGCAGTGTGTCACTGTGCTGCCCCGGGTCCCTGTGAGACAGCAGTGTGTCACTGTGCTGCCCCGGGTCTCTGTGAGGCAGCAGTGTGTCACTGTGCTGCCCCGGGTCCCTGTGAGGCAGCAGTGTGTCACTGTGCTGCCCCGGGTCCCTGTGAGACAGCAGTGTGTCACTCTGCTGCCCCGGGTCCCTGTGAGACAGCAGTGTGTCACCGTGCTGCCCCGGGTCCCTGTGAGGCAGCAGTGTGTCACTGTGCTGCCCCGGGTCCCTGTGAGACAGCAGTGTGTCACTGTGCTGCCCCGGGTCCCTGTGAGACAGCAGTGTGTCACTGTGCTGCCCCGGGTCCCTGTGAGACCGCAGTGTGTCACCGTGCTGCCCCGGGTCCCTGTGAGGCAGCAGTGTGTCACTGTGCTGCCCCGGGTCCCTGTGAGACAGCAGTGTGTCACCGTGCTGCCCCGGGTCCCTGTGAGACAGCAGTGTGTCACCGTGCTGCCCCGGGTCCCTGTGAGACAGCAGTATGTCACCGTGCTGCCCCGGGTCCCTGTGAGACAGCAGTGGGTCACTCTGCTGCCCTGGGTCCCTGTGAGACAGCAGTGTGTCACCGTGCTGCCCCGGGTCCCTGTGAGACAGCAGTGTGTCACTGTGCTGCCCCGGGTCCCTGTGAGACAGCAGTGTGTCACTGTGCTGCCCCGGGTCTCTGTGAGACAGCAGTGTGTCACTGTGCTGCCCCGGGTCCCTGTGAGACAGCAGTGTGTCACTGTGCTGCCCCGGGTCCCTGTGAGACAGCAGTGTGTCACCGTGCTGCCCCGTGTCCCTGTGAGGCAGCAGTGTGTCACCGTGCTGCTCCGGGTCCCTGTGAGGCAGCAGTGTGCCACCGTGCTGCCCCGGGTCCCTGTGAGACAGCAGTGTGTCACCGTGCTGCCACGGGTCCCTGTGAGACAGCAGTGTGTCACCGTGCTGCCCTGGGTCCCTGTGAGACAGCAGTGTGTCACCGTGCTGCCCCGGGTCCCTGTGAGACAGCAGTGTGTCACCGTGCTGCTCCGGGTCCCTGTGAGGCAGCAGTGTGTCACCGTGCTGCCCCGGGTCCCTGTGAGACAGCAGTGTGTCACCGTGCTGCCCCGGGTCCCTGTGAGACAGCAGTGTGTCACTGTGCTGCCCCGGGTCCCTGTGAGACAGCAGTGTGTCACTGTGCTGCTCCGGGTCTCTGGCGCTGTGAGACAGCAGTGTGTCACTGTGCTGACCCGGATCCCTGTGAGACAGCAGTGTGTCACTGTGCTGCCCCGGGTCCCTGTGAGACAGCAGTGTGTCACTGTGCTGCCCCGGGTCCCTGTGAGGCAGCAGTGTGTCACTGTGCTGCCCCGGGTCCCTGTGAGACAGCAGTGTGTCACTGTGCTGCCCCGGGTCCCTGTGAGACAGCAGTGTGTCACAGTGCTGCCCCGGGTCCCTGTGAGACAGCAGTGTGTCACTGTGCTGCCCCGGGTCCCTGTGAGACAGCAGTGTGTCACTGTGCTGCCCCGGGTCCCTGTGAGACAGCAGTGTGTCACAGTGCTGCCCCGGGTCCCTGTGAGACAGCAGTGTGTCACTGTGCTGCCCCGGGTCCCTGTGAGGCAGCAGTGTGTCACCGTGCTGCCCCGGGTCCCTGTGAGACAGCAGTGTGTCACTGTGCTGCCCCGGGTCCCTGTGAGACAGCAGTGTGTCACCGTGCTGCCCCGGGTCCCTGTGAGACAGCAGTGTGTCACCGTGCTGCCCCGGGTCCCTGTGAGACAGCAGTGTGTCACTGTGCTGCCCCGGGTCCCTGTGAGACAGCAGTGTGTCACTGTGCTGCCCCGGGTCCCTGTGAGACAGCAGTGTGTCACTGTGCTGCCCCGGGTCCCTGTGAGACAGCAGTGTGTCACTGTGCTGCCCCGGGTCCCTGTGAGACAGCAGTGTGTCACCGTGCTGCCCCGTGTCCCTGTGAGGCAGCAGTGTGTCACCGTGCTGCTCCGGGTCCCTGTGAGGCAGCAGTGTGTCACCGTGCTGCCCCGGGTCCCTGTGAGACAGCAGTGTGTCACCGTGCTGCCCTGGGTCCCTGTGAGGCAGCAGTGTGTCACCGTGCTGCCCCGGGTCCCTGTGAGACAGCAGTGTGTCACCGTGCTGCTCCGGGTCCCTGTGAGGCAGCAGTGTGTCACCGTGCTGCCCCGGGGCCCTGTGAGACAGCAGTGTGTCACCGTGCTGCCCCGGGTCCCTGTGAGACAGCAGTGTGTCACCGTGCTGCTCAGGGTCCCTGTGAGGCAGCAGTGTGTCACCGTGCTGCCCCGGGTCCCTGTGAGACAGCAGTGTGTCACCGTGCTGCCCCGGGTCCCTGTGAGACAGCAGTGTATCACTGTGCTGCCCCGGGTCCCTGTGAGACAGCAGTGTGTCACCGTGCTGCCCCGTGTCCCTGTGAGGCTGCAGTGTGTCACTGTGCTGCCCCGGGTCCCTGTGAGACAGCAGTGTGTCACCGTGCTGCCCCGGGTCCCTGTGAGACAGCAGTGTGTCACTGTGCTGCCCCGGGTCCCTGTGAGACAGCAGTGTGTCACCGTGCTGCCCCGGGTCCCTGTGAGACAGCAGTGTGTCACCGTGCTGCCCCGGGTCCCTGTGAGACAGCAGTGTGTCACTGTGCTGCCCCGGGTCCCTGTGAGACAGCAGTGTGTCACTGTGCTGCCACGGGTCCCTGTGAGACAGCAGTGTGTCACTGTGCTGCCCCGGGTCCCTGTGAGACAGCAGTGTGTCACTGTGCTGCCCCGGGTCCCTGTGAGACAGCAGTGTGTCACTGTGCTGCCCCGTGTCCCTGTGAGACAGCAGTGTGTCACTGTGCTGCCCCGGGTCCCTGTGAGACAGCAGTGTGTCACCGTGCTGCCCCGGGTCCCTGTGAGACAGCAGTGTGTCACTGTGCTGCCCCGGGTCCCTGTGAGACAGCAGTGTGTCACTGTGCTGCCCCGGGTCCCTGTGAGGCTGCAGTATGTCACCGTGCTGCCCCGGGTCCCTGTGAGACAGCAGTGTGTCACCGTGCTGCCCCGTGTCCCTGTGAGGCAGCAGTGTGTCACTGTGCTGCCCCGGGTCCCTGTGAGACAGCAGTGTGTCACCGTGCTGCCCCGGGTCCCTGTGAGACAGCAGTGTGTCACCGTGCTGCCCCGGGTCCCTGTGAGACAGCAGTGTGTCACCGTGCTGCCCCGGGTCCCTGTGAGACAGCAGTGTGTCACTGTGCTGCTCCGGGTCTCTGGCGCTGTGAGACAGCAGTGTGTCACTGTGCTGCCCCGGGTCCCTGTGGGACAGCAGTGTGTCACCGTGCTGCCCCGGGTCCCTGTGAGACAGCAGTGTGTCACCGTGCTGCCCCGGGTCCCTGTGAGACAGCAGTGTGTCACCGTGCTGCCCCGGGTCCCTGTGAGGCCGCAGTGTGTCACTGTGCTGCCCCGGGTCCCTGTGAGACAGCAGTGTGTCACCGTGCTGCCCCGGGTCCCTGTGAGACAGCAGTGTGTCACCGTGCTGCCCCGGGTCCCTGTGAGGCCGCAGTGTGTCACTGTGCTGCCCCGGGTCCCTGTGAGACAGCAGTGTGTCACTGTGCTCCCCCGGGTCCCTGTGAGACAGCAGTGTGTCACTGTGCTGCCCCGGGTCCCTGTGAGACAGCAGTGTGTCACCGTGCTGCCCCGGGTCCCTGTGAGGCCGCAGTGTGTCACCGTGCTGCCCCGGGTCCCTGTGAGACAGCAGTGTGTCACTGTGCTCCCCCGGGTCCCTGTGAGACAGCAGTGTGTCACTGTGCTGCCCCGGGTCTCTGTGAGACAGCAGTGTGTCACTGTGCTCCCCCGGGTCCCTGTGAGACAGCAGTGTGTCACTGTGCTGCCCCGGGTCCCTGTGAGACAGCAGTGTGTCACTGTGCTGCCCCGGGTCCCTGTGAGACAGCAGTGTGTCACTGTGCTGCCCCGGGACCCTGTGAGACAGCAGTGTATCACTGTGCTGCCCCGGGTCCCTGTGAGACAGCAGTGTGTCACCGTGCTGCCCCGTGTCCCTGTGAGACAGCAGTGTGTCACTGTGCTGCCCCGGGTCCCTGTGAGACAGCAGTGTGTCACTGTGCTGCCCCGTGTCCCTGTGAGGCTGCAGTGTGTCCCTGTGCTGCCCTGGTCCCTGTGAGACAGCAGTGTGTCACTGTGCTGCCCCGGGTCCCTGTGAGACAGCAGTGTGTCACTGTGCTGCCCCGTGACCCTGTGAGACAGCAGTGTGTCACTGTGCTGCCCCGTGTCCCTGTGAGGCTGCAGTGTGTCACTGTGCTGCCCCGGGTCCCTGTGAGACAGCAGTGTGTCACCGTGCTGCCCTGGTCCCTGTGAGACAGCAGTGTGTCACTGTGCTGCCCCGGGTCCCTGTGAGACAGCAGTGTGTCACTGTGCTGCCCCGTGTCCCTGTGAGACAGCAGTGTGTCACTGTGCTGCCCCGGGTCCCTGTGAGACAGCAGTGTGTCACTGTGCTGCCCCGTGTCCCTGTGAGGCTGCAGTGTGTCACTGTGCTGCCCCGGGTCCCTGTGAGACAGCAGTGTGTCACCGTGCTGCCCCGGGTCCCTGTGAGACAGCAGTGTGTCACTGTGCTGCCCCGGGTCCCTGTGAGACAGCAGTGTGTCACCGTGCTGCCCCGGGTCCCTGTGTGACAGCAGTATGTCACCGTGCTGCCCCGGGTCCCTGTGAGACAGCAGTGTGTCACTGTGCTGCCCTGGGTCCCTGTGAGACAGCAGTGTGTCACTGTGCTGCCCTGGGTCCCTGTGAGACAGCAGTGTGTCACCGTGCTGCCCCGGGTCCCTGTGAGACAGCAGTGTGTCACCGTGCTGCCCCGGGTCCCTGTGAGACAGCAGTATGTCACCGTGCTGCCCCGGGTCCCTGTGAGACAGCAGTGTGTCACTGTGCTGCCCCGGGTCCCTGTGAGACAGCAGTGTGTCACTGTGCTGCCCTGGGTCCCTGTGAGACAGCAGTGTATCACTGTGCTGCCCCGGGTCCCTGTGAGACAGCAGTGTATCATTGTGCTGCCCCGGGTCCCTGTGAGGCAGCAGTGTGTCACCGTGCTGCCCCGGGTCCCTGTGAGACAGCAGTGTGTCACCGTGCTGCCCCGGGTCCCTGTGAGACAGCAGTGTGTCACTGTGCTGCTCCGGGTCTCTGGCGCTGTGAGACAGCAGTGTGTCACTGTGCTGCCCCAGGTCCCTGTGAGACAGCAGTGTGTCACCGTGCTGCCCCGGGTCCCTGTGAGACAGCAGTGTGTCACCGTGCTGCCCCGGGTCCCTGTGAGACAGCAGTGTGTCACTGTGCTGCCCCGGGTCCCTGTGAGACAGCAGTGTGTCACCGTGCTGCCCCGGGTCCCTGTGAGACAGCAGTGTGTCACTGTGCTGCCCCGGGTCCCTGTGAGACAGCAGTGTGTCACCGTGCTGCCCCGGGTCCCTGTGAGACAGCAGTGTGTCACCGTGCTGCCCCGGGTCCCTGTGAGACAGCAGTGTGTCACTGTGCTGCCCCGGGTCCCTGTGAGACAGCAGTGTGTCACCGTGCTGCTCCGGGTCTCTGGCGCTGTGAGACAGCAGTGTGTCACTGTGCTGCCCCAGGTCCCTGTGAGGCAGCAGTGTGTCACCGTGCTGCCCCGGGTCCCTGTGAGACAGCAGTGTGTCACTGGGCTGCCCCGGGTCCCTGTGAGACAGCAGTGTGTCACCGTGCTGCCCCGGGTCCCTGTGAGACAGCAGTGTGTCACCGTGCTGCCCCGTGTCCCTGTGAGGCAGCAGTGTGTCACTGGGCTGCCCCGGGTCCCTGTGAGACAGCAGTGTGTCACTGTGCTGCCCCGGGTCCCTGTGAGACAGCAGTCTGTCACTGTGCTGCCCCGGGTCCCTGTGAGACAGCAGTGTGTCACTGTGCTGCCCCGGGTCCCTGTGAGACAGCAGTGTGTCACTGTGCTGCCCCGGGTCCCTGTGAGACAGCAGTGTATCACTGTGCTGCCCCGGGTCTCTGGCGCTGTGAGACAGCAGTGTGTCACTGTGCTGCCCCGGGTCCCTGTGAGGCAGCAGTGTGTCACCGTGCTGCCCCGGGTCTCTAGCGCTGTGAGACAGCGGTGTGTCACTGTGCTGCCCCGGGTCCCTGTGAGACAGCAGTGTGTCACTGTGCTGCCCTGGGTCCCTGTGAGACAGCAGTGTGTCACTGTGCTGCCCCGGGTCCCTGTGAGACAGCAGTGTGTCACTGTGCTGCCCCGGGTCCCTGTGAGGCAGCAGTGTGTCACCGTGCTGCCCCGGGTCCCTGTGAGAGAGCAGTGTATCACTGTGCTGCCCCGGGTCCCTGTGAGACAGCAGTGTGTCACTGTGCTGCCCCGTGTCCCTGTGAGGCAGCAGTGTGTCACTGTGCTGCCCCGGGTCCCTGTGAGGCAGCAGTGTGTCACCGTGCTGCCCCGGGTCCCTGTGAGACAGCAGTGTGTCACTGTGCTGCCCCGGGTCCCTGTGAGACAGCAGTGTATCACTGTGCTGCCCCGGGTCCCTGTGAGACAATAGTGTGTCACCGTGCTGCCCCGGGTCCCTGTGAGACAGCAGTGTGTCACCGTGCTGCCCCGGGTCCCTGTGAGACAGCAGTGTGTCGCTGTGCTGCCCCGGGTCCCTGTGAGACAGCAGTGTGTCACTGTGCTGCCCCGGGTCCCTGTGAGACAGCAGTGTGTCACCGTGCTGCCCCGGGTCCCTGTGAGACAGCAGTGTGTCACCGTGCTGCCCCGGGACCCTGTGAGACAGCAGTGTGTCACCGAACTGCCCCGTGCCCCTGTGAGGCAGCAGTGTGTCACTGTGCTGCCCCGGGGCCCTGTGAGACAGCAGTGTGTCACCGTGCTGCCCCGGGTCCCTGTGAGACAGCAGTGTGTCACCGTGCTGCCCCGGGTCCCTGTGAGACAGCAGTGTGTCACTGTGCTGCCCCGGGTCCCTGTGAGGCAGCAGTGTGTCACCGTGCTGCCCCGGGTCCCTGTGAGACAGCAGTGTGTCACCGTGCTGCCCCGGGTCCCTGTGAGACAGCAGTGTGTCACCGTGCTGCCACGGGTCCCTGTGAGACAGCAGTGTGTCACTGTGCTGCCCCGGGTCCCTGTGAGACAGCAGTGTGTCACCGTGCTGCCCCGGGTCCCTGTGAGACAGCAGTGTGTCACCGTGCTGCCCCGGGTCCCTGTGAGACAGCAGTGTGTCACCGTGCTGCCACGGGTCCCTGTGAGACAGCAGTGTGTCACTGTGCTGCCCCGGGTCCCTGTGAGACAGCAGTGTGTCACCGTGCTGCCACGGGTCCCTGTGAGACAGCAGTGTGTCACTGTGCTGCCCCGGGTCCCTGTGAGACAGCAGTGTGTCACCGTGCTGCCCCGGGTCCCTGTGAGACAGCAGTGTGTCACTGTGCTGCCCCGGGTCCCTGTGAGACAGCAGTGTGTCACCGTGCTGCCCCGGGTCCCTGTGAGGCAGCAGTGTGTCACTGTGCTGCCCCGGGACCCTGTGAGACAGCAGTGTATGACTGTGCTGCCCCGGGTCCCTGTGAGACAGCAGTGTGTCACTGTGCTGCCCCGGGTCCCTGTGAGACAGCAGTGTATCACTGTGCTGCCCCGGGTCCCTGTGAGACAGCAGTGTGTCACAGTGCTGCCCCGGGTCCCTGTGAGACAGCAGTGTGTCACTGTGCTGCCCCGGGTCCCTGTGAGACAGCAGTGTGTCACCGTGCTGCCCCGGGTCCCTGTGAGACAGCAGTGTGTCACTGTGCTGCCCCGTGTCCCTGTGAGGCTGCAGTGTGTCACTGTGCTGCCCCGGGTCCCTGTGAGACAGCAGTGTGTCACTGTGCTGCCCCGGGTCCCTGTGAGGCAGCAGTGTGTCACCGTGCTGCCACGGGTCCCTGTGAGACAGCAGTGTGTCACTGTGCTGCCCCGGGTCCCTGTGAGGCAGCAGTGTGTCACCGTGCTGCCCCGGGTCCCTGTGAGACAGCAGTGTGTCACTGTGCTGCCCCGGGTCCCTGTGAGACAGCAGTGTATCACTGTGCTGCCCCGGGTCCCTGTGAGACAGCAGTGTATCACTGTGCTGCCCCGGGTCCCTGTGAGACAACAGTGTGTCACCGTGCTGCCCCGGGTCCCTGTGAGACAGCAGTGTGTCACCGTGCTGCCCCGGGTCCCTGTGAGACAGCAGTGTGTCACTGTGCTGCCCCGGGTCCCTGTGAGACAGCAGTGTGTCACTGTGCTGCCCCGGGTCCCTGTGAGACAGCAGTGTGTCACCGTGCTGCCCCGGGTCCCTGTGAGACAGCAGTGTGTCACTGTGCTGCCCCGGGTCCCTGTGAGACAGCAGTGTGTCACTGTGCTGCTCCGGGTCTCTGACGCTGTGAGACAGCAGTGTGTCACTGTGCTGCCCCGGTCCCTGTGAGGCAGCAGTGTGTCACCGTGCTGCCCCGGGTCCCTGTGAGATAGCAGTGTGTCACCGTGCTGCCCCGGGTCCCTGTGAGACAGCAGTGTGTCACTGTGCTGCCCCGGGTCCCTGGCGCTGTGAGACAGCAGTGTGTCACCGTGCTGCCCCGGGTCCCTGTGAGACAGCAGTGTGTCACCGTGCTGCCCCGGGTCCCTGTGAGACAGCAGTGTGTCACCGTGCTGCCCCGGGTCCCTGTGAGACAGCAGTGTGTCACTGTGCTGCCCCGGGTCCCTGTGAGACAGCAGTGTGTCACCGTGCTGCCCCGGGTCCCTGTGAGACAGCAGTGTGTCACCGTGCTGCCCCGGGTCCCTGTGAGACAGCAGTGTGTCACTGTGCTGCCCCGGGTCCCTGTGAGACAGCAGTGTGTCACCGTGCTGCCCCGGGTCCCTGTGAGACAGCAGTGTGTCACCGTGCTGCCACGGGTCCCTGTGAGACAGCAGTGTGTCACTGTGCTGCCCCGGGTCCCTGTGAGACAGCAGTGTGTCACCGTGCTGCCCCGGGTCCCTGTGAGACAGCAGTGTGTCACTGTGCTGCCCCGGGACCCTGTGAGACAGCAGTGTATCACTGTGCTGCCCCGGGTCCCTGTGAGACAGCAGTGTGTCACTGTGCTGCCCCGTGTCCCTGTGAGGCTGCAGTGTGTCACTGTGCTGCCCCGGGTCCCTGTGAGACAGCAGTGTGTCACTGTGCTGCCCCGGGTCCCTGTGAGGCTGCAGTGTGTCACCGTGCTGCCCCGGGTCCCTGTGAGACAGCAGTGTGTCACTGTGCTGCCCCGGGTCCCTGTGAGACAGCAGTGTGTCACCGTGCTGCCCCGGGTCCCTGTGAGACAGCAGTGTGTCACTGTGCTGCCCCGGGTCCCTGTGAGACAGCAGTGTGTCACTGTGCTGCCCCGGGTCCCTGTGAGGCAGCAGTGTGTCACCGTGCTGCCCCGGGTCCCTGTGAGACAGCAGTGTGTCACTGTGCTGCCCCGGGTCCCTGTGAGACAGCAGTGTGTCACTGTGCTGCCCCGGGTCCCTGTGAGGCAGCAGTGTGTCACCGTGCTGCCCCGGGTCCCTGTGAGACAGCAGTGTATCACTGTGCTGCCCCGGGTCCCTGTGAGACAGCAGTGTGTCACTGTGCTGCCCCGTGTCCCTGTGAGGCTGCAGTGTGTCACTGTGCTGCCCCGGGTCCCTGTGAGACAGCAGTGTGTCACCGTGCTGCCCCGGGTCCCTGTGAGACAGCAGTGTGTCACTGTGCTGGCCCGGGACCCTGTGAGACAGCAGTGTATCACTGTGCTGCCCCGTGTCCCTGTGAGGCAGCAGTGTGTCACCGTGCTGCCCCGGGTCCCTGTGAGACAGCAGTGTGTCACCGTCCTGCCCCGGGTCCCTGTGAGACAGCAGTGTGTCACTGTGCTGCCCTGGGTCCCTGTGAGACAGCAGTGTGTCACCGTGCTGCCCCGGGTCCCTGTGAGACAGCAGTGTGTCACCGTGCTGCCCCGGGTCCCTGTGAGACAGCAGTGTGTCACTGTGCTGCCCCGGGTCCCTGTGAGACAGCAGTGTGTCACCGTGCTGCCCCGGGTCCCTGTGAGACAGCAGTGTGTCTCGGGCTGCCCCGGGTCCCTGTGAGACAGCAGTGTGTCACCGTGCTGCCCCGGGTCCCTGTGAGACAGCAGTGTGTCACCGTGCTGCCACGGGTCCCTGTGAGACAGCAGTGTGTCACTGTGCTGCCCCGGGTCCCTGTGAGACAGCAGTGTGTCACTGTGCTGCCCCGGGTCCCTGTGAGACAGCAGTGTGTCACTGTGCTGCCCCGGGTCCCTGTGAGACAGCAGTGTGTCACTGTGCTGCCCCGGGTCCCTGTGAGGCTGCAGTGTGTCACCGTGCTGCCCCGGGTCCCTGTGAGACAGCAGTGTGTCACTGTGCTGCCCCGGGTCCCTGTGAGACAGCAGTGTGTCACCGTGCTGCCCCGGGTCCCTGTGAGACAGCAGTGTGTCACCGTGCTGCCCCGGGTCCCTGTGAGGCAGCAGTGTGTCACCGTGCTGCCCTGGTTCCCTGTGAGACAGCAGTGTGTCACCGAACTGCCCCGTGTCCCAGTGAGGCAGCAGTGTGTCACTGTGCTGCCCCCGGGCCCTGTGAGCCGGAAGTGTGTCACCGTGCTGCCCCGGGTCCCTGTGAGGCTGCAGTGTGTCACTGTGCTGCCCCGGGTCCCTGTGAGGCAGCAGTGTGTCACCGTGCTGCCCCGGGTCCCTGTGAGATAGCAGTGTGTCACCGTGCTGCCCCGGGTCCCTGTGAGACAGCAGTGTGTCACTGTGCTGCCCCGGGTCCCTGGCGCTGTGAGACAGCAGTGTGTCACCGTGCTGCCCCGGGTCCCTGTGAGACAGCAGTGTGTCACCGTGCTGCCCCGGGTCCCTGTGAGACAGCAGTGTATCACTGTGCTGCCCCGGGTCCCTGTGAGACAGCAGTGTGTCACCGTGCTGCCCCGGGTCCCTGTGAGGCAGCAGTGTGTCACTGTGCTGTCCCGGGTCCCTGTGAGACAGCAGTGTGTCACCGGGCTGCCCCGGGTCCCTGTGAGACAGCAGTGTGTCACCGTGCTGCCACGGGTCCCTGTGACACAGCAGTGTGTCACTGTGCTGCCCCGGGTCCCTGTGAGACAGCAGTGTGTCACCGTGCTGCCACGGGTCCCTGTGAGACAGCAGTGTATCACTGTGCTGCTCCGGGTCCCTGTGAGACAGCAGTGTGTCACCGTGCTGCCCCGGGTCCCTGTGAGACAGCAGTGTGTCACTGTGCTGCCCCGGGTCCCTGTGAGACAGCAGTGTGTCACCGTGCTGCCCCGGGTCCCTGTGAGGCAGCAGTGTGTCACCGTGCTGCCCCGGGTCCCTGTGAGACAGCAGTGTGTCACTGTGCTGCCCCGGGTCCCTGTGAGACAGCAGTGTGTCACTGTGCTGCCCCGGGTCCCTGTGAGGCAGCAGTGTGTCACCGTGCTGCCCCGGGTCCCTGTGAGACAGCAGTGTATCACTGTGCTGCCCCTGTGTCCCTGTGAGACAGCAGTGTGTCACCGTGCTGCCCCGGGTCCCTGTGAGGCTGCAGTGTGTCACTGTGCTGCCCCGGGTCCCTGTGAGACAGCAGTGTGTCACCGTGCTGCCCCGTGTCCCTGTGAGGCTGCAGTGTGTCACTGTGCTGCCCCGGGTCCCTGTGAGACAGCAGTGTGTCACCGTGCTGCCCCGTGTCCCTGTGAGACAGCAGTGTGTCACTGTGCTGCCCCGTGTCCCTGTGAGGCTGCAGTGTGTCACTGTGCTGCCCCGGGTCCCTGTGAGACAGCAGTGTGTCACCGTGCTGCCCCGGGTCCCTGTGAGACAGCAGTGTGTCACTGTGCTGCCCCGGGACCCTGTGAGACAGCATTGTATCACTGTGCTGCCCCGTGTCCCTGTGAGGTAGCAGTGTGTCACCGTGCTGCCCCGGGTCCCTGTGAGACAGCAGTGTGTCACTGTGCTGCCCCGTGTCCCTGTGAGGCAGCAGTGTGTCACAGTGCTGCCCCGGGTCCCTGTGAGACAGCATTGTATCACTGTGCTGCCCCGGGTCCCTGTGAGGCAGCAGTGTATCACTGTGCTGCCCCGTGTCCCTGTGAGGCAGCAGTGTGTCACCGTGCTGCCCCGGGTCCCTGTGAGACAGCAGTGTGTCACTGTGCTGCCCCGGGTCCCTGTGAGGCTGCAGTGTGTCACCGTGCTGCCCCGGGTCCCTGTGAGACAGCAGTGTGTCACTGTGCTGCCCCGGGTCCCTGTGAGACAGCAGTGTATCACTGTGCTGCCCTGGGTCCCTGTGAGACAGCAGTGTGTCACCGTGCTGCTCCGGGTCTCTGGCGCTGTGAGACAGCAGTGTGTCACTGTGCTGCCCCAGGTCCCTGTGAGACAGCAGTGTGTCACTGTGCTGCCCCGGGTCCCTGTGAGACAGCAGTGTGTCACCGTGCTGCCCTGGGTCCATGTGAGACAGCAGTGTGTCACCGTGCTGCCCCGGGTCCCTGTGAGGCAGCAATGTGTCACTGTGCTGCCCCGGGTCCCTGTGAGACAGCAGTGTGTCACCGTGCTGCCCCGTGTCCCTGTGAGGCAGCAGTGTGTCACTGTGCTGCCCCGGGTCCCTGTGAGACAGCAGTGTGTCACTGTGCTGCCCCGGGTCCCTGTGAGACAGCAGTGTGTCACCGTGCTGACCCGGGTCCCTGTGAGACAGCAGTGTGTCACTGTGCTGCCCCGGGTCCCTGTGAGACAGCAGTGTGTCACCGTGCTGCCCCGGGTCCCTGTGAGACAGCAATGTTTCACTGTGCTGCCCCGGGTCCCTGTGAGACAGCAGTGAGTCACTGTGCTGCCCCGGGTCCCTGTGAGACAGCAGTGTGTCACTGTGCTGCCCCGGGTCCCTGTGAGACAGCAGTGTATCACTGTGCTGCCCCGGGTCCCTGTGAGACAGCAGTGTGTCACCGTGCTGCCGCGGGTCCCTGTGAGACAGCAGTGTGTCACTGTGCTGCCCCGGGTCCCTGTGAGGCAGCAGTGTGTCACCGTGCTGCCCCGGGTCCCTGTGAGACAGCAGTGTGTCACTGTGCTGCCCCGGGTCCCTGTGAGACAGCAGTGTGTCACTGTGCTGCCGCGGGTCCCTGTGAGACAGCAGTGTGTCACTGTGCTGCCCCGGGTCCCTGTGAGACAGCAGTGTGTCACTGTGCTGCCGCGGGTCCCTGTGAGACAGCAGTGTGTCACTGTGCTGCCCCGGGTCCCTGTGAGGCAGCAGTGTGTCACCGTGCTGCCGCGGGTCCCTGTGAGAGAGCAGAGTATCACTGTGCTGCCCCGGGTCCCTGTGTGACAGCAGTGTGTCACTGTGCTGCCCCGGGTCCCTGTGAGGCAGCAGTGTGTCACCGTGCTGCCCCGGGTCCCTGGCGCTGTGAGACAGCAGTGTGTCACTGTGCTGCCCCGGGTCCCTCTGAGGCAGCAGTGTGTCACCGTGCTGCCCCGGGTCCCTGTGAGACAGCAGTGTGTCACCGTGCTGCCCCGGGTCCCTGTGAGACAGCAGTGTGTCACCGTGCTGCCCCGGGTTCCTGTGAGACAGCAGTGTGTCACCGTGCTGCCCCGGGTCCCTGGCGCTGTGAGACAGCAGTGTGTCAGTGTGCTGCCCCGTGTCCCTGTGAGGCAGCAGTGTGTCACCGTGCTGCCCCGGGTCCCTGTGAGACAGCAGTGTGTCACCGTGCTGCCCCGGGTCTCTGGCGCTGTGAGACAGCAGTATGTCACCGTGCTGCCCCGGGTCCCTGTGAGGCAGCAGTGTGTCACCGTGCTGCCCCGGGTCCCTGGCGCTGTGAGACAGCAGTGTGTCACTGTGCTGCTCCGGGTCCCTGTGAGACAGCAGTGTGTCACTGTGCTGCCCCGGGTCCCTGTGAGACAGCAGTGTGTCACCGTGCTGCCCCGGGTCCCTGTGAGACAGCAGTGTGTCACCGTGCTGCCCCGGGTCCCTGTGAGACAGCAGTGTGTCATCGTGCTGCCCCGGGTCTCTGGCGCTGTGAGACAGCAGTGTGTCACTGTGCTGCCCCGGGTCCCTGTGAGGCAGCAGTGTGTCATCGTGCTGCCCCGGGTCCCTGTGAGACAGCAGTGTGTCACTGTGCTGCCCCGGGTCCCTGTGGGACAGCAGTGTGTCACTGTGCTGCCCCGGGTCCCTGTGAGACAGCAGTGTGTCACTGTGCTGCCCCGGGTCCCTGTGAGGCAGCAGTGTGTCACCGTGCTGCCCCGGGTCCCTGTGAGACAGCAGTGTGTCACCGTGCTGCCCCGGGTCTCTGGCGCTGTGAGACAGCAGTGTGTCACCGTGCTGCCCAGGGTCTCTGGCGCAGTGAGACAGCAGTGTGTCACTGTGCTGCCCCGGGTCCCTGTGAGGCAGCAGTGTGTCACCGTGCTGCCCCGGGTCCCTGTGAGACAGCAGTGTGTCACTGTGCTGCCCCGGGTCCCTGTGAGACAGCAGTGTGTCACTGTGCTGCCCCGTGTCCCTGTGAGGCAGCAGTGTGTCACTGTGCTGCCCCGGGTCCCTGTGAGGCAGCAGTGTGTCACCGTGCTGCCCCGGGTCCCTGGCGCTGTGAGACAGCAGTGTGTCACCGTGCTGCCCCGGGTCCCTGTGAGACAGCAGTGTGTCACCGTGCTGCCCCGGGTCCCTGTGAGACAGCAGTGTGTCACTGTGCTGCCCCGTGTCCCTGTGAGGCAGCAGTGTGTCACCGTGCTGCCCCGGGTCCCTGTGAGGCCGCAGTGTGTCACTGTGCTGCCCCGGGTCCCTGTGAGACAGCAGTGTGTCACCGTGCTGCCCCGGGTCCCTGTGAGGCAGCAGTGTGTCACTGTGCTGCCCCGGGTCCCTGTGAGACAGCAGTGTGTCACTGTGCTGCCCCGTGTCCCTGTGAGGCAGCAGTGTGTCACTGTGCTGCCCCGGGTCCCTGTGAGACAGCAGTGTGTCACTGTGCTGCCCCGTGTCCCTGTGAGGCAGCAGTGTATCACTGTGCTGCCCCGGGTCCCTGTGAGACAGCAGTGTGTCACTGTGCTGCCCCGGGTCCCTGTGAGGCAGCAGTGTGTCACTGTGCTGCCCCGTGTCCCTGTGAGGCAGCAGTGTATCACTGTGCTGCCCCGGGTCCCTGTGAGACAGCAGTGTGTCACTGTGCTGCTCCGTGTCCCTGTGAGGCAGCAGTGTATCACTGTGCTGCCCCGGGTCCCTGTGAGACAGCAGTGTATCACTGTGCTGCCCCGGGTCCCTGTGAGGCAGCAGTGTATCACTGTGCTGCCCCGGGTCCCTGTGAGACAGCAGTGTGTCACTGTGCTGCCCCGGGTCCCTGTGAGACAGCAGTGTGTCACTGTGCTGCCCCGGGTCCCTGTGAGGCAGCAGTGTGTCACTGTGCTGCCCCGTGTCCCTGTGAGGCAGCAGTGTATCACTGTGCTGCCCCGGGTCCCTGTGAGACAGCAGTGTGTCACTGTGCTGCCCCGTGTCCCTGTGAGGCAGCAGTGTATCACTGTGCTGCCCCGGGTCCCTGTGAGGCAGCAGTGTATCACTGTGCTGCCCCGTGTCCCTGTGAGGCAGCAGTGTATCACTGTGCTGCCCCGGGTCCCTGTGAGACAGCAGTGTGTCACCATGCTGCCCCGGGTCCCTGTGAGACAGCAGTGTGTCACCGTGCTGCCCCGGGTCCCTGTGAGGCAGCAGTGTGTCACTGTGCTGCCCCGGGTCCCTGTGAGACAGGAGTGTATCACTGTGCTGCCCCGGGTCCCTGTGAGACAGCAGTGTGTCACTGTGCTGCCCCGTGTCCCTGTGAGGCTGCAGTGTGTCACTGTGCTGCCCCGGGTCCCTGTGAGACAGCAGTGTGTCACCGTGCTGCCCCGGGTCCCTGTGAGACAGCAGTGTGTCACTGTGCTGCCCCGGGACCCTGTGAGACAGCAGTGTATCACTGTGCTGCCCCGTGTCCCTGTGAGGCAGCAGTGTGTCACCGTGCTGCCCCGGGTCCCTGTGAGACAGCAGTGTGTCACCGTCCTGCCCCGGGTCCCTGTGAGACAGCAGTGTGTCACTGTGCTGCCCTGGGTCCCTGTGAGACAGCAGTGTGTCACCGTGCTGCCCCGGGTCCCTGTGAGACAGCAGTGTGTCACCGTGCTGCCCCGGGTCCCTGTGAGACAGCAGTGTGTCACTGTGCTGCCCCGGGTCCCTGTGAGACAGCAGTGTGTCACCGTGCTGCCCCGGGTCCCTGTGAGACAGCAGTGTGTCTCGGGCTGCCCCGGGTCCCTGTGAGACAGCAGTGTGTCACCGTGCTGCCCCGGGTCCCTGTGAGACAGCAGTGTGTCACCGTGCTGCCACGGGTCCCTGTGAGACAGCAGTGTGTCACTGTGCTGCCCCGGGTCCCTGTGAGACAGCAGTGTGTCACTGTGCTGCCCCGGGTCCCTGTGAGACAGCAGTGTGTCACTGTGCTGCCCCGGGTCCCTGTGAGGCTGCAGTGTGTCACCGTGCTGCCCCGGGTCCCTGTGAGACAGCAGTGTGTCACTGTGCTGCCCCGGGTCCCTGTGAGACAGCAGTGTGTCACCGTGCTGCCCCGGGTCCCTGTGAGACAGCAGTGTGTCACCGTGCTGCCCCGGGTCCCTGTGAGGCAGCAGTGTGTCACCGTGCTGCCCTGGTTCCCTGTGAGACAGCAGTGTGTCACCGTGCTGCCCCGGGTCCCTGTGAGACAGCAGTGTGTCACCGAACTGCCCCGTGTCCCAGTGAGGCAGCAGTGTGTCTCTGTGCTGCCCTGGGTCCCTGTGAGACAGCAGTGTGTCACCGTGCTGCCCTGGGTCCCTGTGAGACAGCAGTGTGTCACCGTGCTGCCCTGGTTCCCTGTGAGACAGCAGTGTGTCACCGTGCTGCCCCGGGTCCCTGTGAGACAGCAGTGTGTCACCGAACTGCCCCGTGTCCCAGTGAGGCAGCAGTGTGTCACTGTGCTGCCCCCGGGCCCTGTGAGACAGCAGTGTGTCACCGTGCTGCCCCGGGTCCCTGTGAGGCTGCAGTGTGTCACTGTGCTGCCCCGGGTCCCTGTGAGGCAGCAGTGTGTCACCGTGCTGCCCCGGGTCCCTGTGAGATAGCAGTGTGTCACCGTGCTGCCCCGGGTCCCTGTGAGACAGCAGTGTGTCACTGTGCTGCCCCGGGTCCCTGGCGCTGTGAGACAGCAGTGTGTCACCGTGCTGCCCCGGGTCCCTGTGAGACAGCAGTGTGTCACCGTGCTGCCCCGGGTCCCTGTGAGACAGCAGTGTGTCACTGTGCTGCCCCGGGTCCCTGTGAGACAGCAGTGTGTCACCGTGCTGCCCCGGGTCCCTGTGAGGCAGCAGTGTGTCACTGTGCTGTCCCGGGTCCCTGTGAGACAGCAGTGTGTCACCGGGCTGCCCCGGGTCCCTGTGAGACAGCAGTGTGTCACCGTGCTGCCACGGGTCCCTGTGACACAGCAGTGTGTCACTGTGCTGCCCCGGGTCCCTGTGAGACAGCAGTGTGTCACCGTGCTGCCACGGGTCCCTGTGAGACAGCAGTGTATCACTGTGCTGCTCCGGGTCCCTGTGAGACAGCAGTGTGTCACCGTGCTGCCCCGGGTCCCTGTGAGACAGCAGTGTGTCACTGTGCTGCCCCGGGTCCCTGTGAGACAGCAGTGTGTCACCGTGCTGCCCCGGGTCCCTGTGAGGCAGCAGTGTGTCACCGTGCTGCCCCGGGTCCCTGTGAGACAGCAGTGTGTCACTGTGCTGCCCCGGGTCCCTGTGAGACAGCAGTGTGTCACTGTGCTGCCCCGGGTCCCTGTGAGGCAGCAGTGTGTCACCGTGCTGCCCCGGGTCCCTGTGAGACAGCAGTGTATCACTGTGCTGCCCCTGTGTCCCTGTGAGACAGCAGTGTGTCACCGTGCTGCCCCGGGTCCCTGTGAGGCTGCAGTGTGTCACTGTGCTGCCCCGGGTCCCTGTGAGACAGCAGTGTGTCACCGTGCTGCCCCGTGTCCCTGTGAGGCTGCAGTGTGTCACTGTGCTGCCCCGGGTCCCTGTGAGACAGCAGTGTGTCACCGTGCTGCCCCGGGTCCCTGTGAGACAGCAGTGTGTCACTGTGCTGCCCCGGGACCCTGTGAGACAGCATTGTATCACTGTGCTGCCCCGTGTCCCTGTGAGGCAGCAGTGTGTCACCGTGCTGCCCCGGGTCCCTGTGAGACAGCAGTGTGTCACTGTGCTGCCCCGTGTCCCTGTGAGGCAGCAGTGTGTCACAGTGCTGCCCCGGGTCCCTGTGAGACAGCATTGTATCACTGTGCTGCCCCGGGTCCCTGTGAGGCAGCAGTGTATCACTGTGCTGCCCCGTGTCCCTGTGAGGCAGCAGTGTGTCACCGTGCTGCCCCGGGTCCCTGTGAGACAGCAGTGTGTCACTGTGCTGCCCCGGGTCCCTGTGAGACAGCAGTGTGTCACTGTGCTGCCCCGGGTCCCTGTGAGGCTGCAGTGTGTCACCGTGCTGCCCCGGGTCCCTGTGAGACAGCAGTGTGTCACTGTGCTGCCCCGGGTCCCTGTGAGACAGCAGTGTATCACTGTGCTGCCCTGGGTCCCTGTGAGACAGCAGTGTGTCACCGTGCTGCTCCGGGTCTCTGGCGCTGTGAGACAGCAGTGTGTCACTGTGCTGCCCCAGGTCCCTGTGAGACAGCAGTGTGTCACTGTGCTGCCCCGGGTCCCTGTGAGACAGCAGTGTGTCACCGTGCTGCCCTGGGTCCATGTGAGACAGCAGTGTGTCACCGTGCTGCCCCGGGTCCCTGTGAGGCAGCAGTGTGTCACTGTGCTGCCCCGGGTCCCTGTGAGACAGCAGTGTGTCACCGTGCTGCCCCGTGTCCCTGTGAGGCAGCAGTGTGTCACTGTGCTGCCCCGGGTCCCTGTGAGACAGCAGTGTGTCACTGTGCTGCCCCGGGTCCCTGTGAGACAGCAGTGTGTCACCGTGCTGACCCGGGTCCCTGTGAGACAGCAGTGTGTCACTGTGCTGCCCCGGGTCCCTGTGAGACAGCAGTGTGTCACCGTGCTGCCCCGGGTCCCTGTGAGACAGCAATGTTTCACTGTGCTGCCCCGGGTCCCTGTGAGACAGCAGTGAGTCACTGTGCTGCCCCGGGTCCCTGTGAGAAAGCAGTGTGTCACTGTGCTGCCCCGGGTCCCTGTGAGACAGCAGTGTATCACTGTGCTGCCCCGGGTCCCTGTGAGACAGCAGTGTGTCACCGTGCTGCCGCGGGTCCCTGTGAGACAGCAGTGTGTCACTGTGCTGCCCCGGGTCCCTGTGAGGCAGCAGTGTGTCACCGTGCCGACCCGGGTCCCTGTGAGACAGCAGTGTGTCACTGTGCTGCCCCGGGTCCCTGTGAGACAGCAGTGTGTCACTGTGCTGCCGCGGGTCCCTGTGAGACAGCAGTGTGTCACTGTGCTGCCCCGGGTCCCTGTGAGACAGCAGTGTGTCACTGTGCTGCCGCGGGTCCCTGTGAGACAGCAGTGTGTCACTGTGCTGCCCCGGGTCCCTGTGAGGCAGCAGTGTGTCACCGTGCTGCCGCGGGTCCCTGTGAGAGAGCAGAGTATCACTGTGCTGCCCCGGGTCCCTGTGTGACAGCAGTGTGTCACTGTGCTGCCCCGGGTCCCTGTGAGGCAGCAGTGTGTCACCGTGCTGCCCCGGGTCCCTGGCGCTGTGAGACAGCAGTGTGTCACTGTGCTGCCCCGGGTCCCTCTGAGGCAGCAGTGTGTCACCGTGCTGCCCCGGGTCCCTGTGAGACAGCAGTGTGTCACCGTGCTGCCCCGGGTCCCTGTGAGGCAGCAGTGTGTCACCGTGCTGCCCCGGGTTCCTGTGAGACAGCAGTGTGTCACCGTGCTGCCCCGGGTCCCTGGCGCTGTGAGACAGCAGTGTGTCAGTGTGCTGCCCCGTGTCCCTGTGAGGCAGCAGTGTGTCACCGTGCTGCCCCGGGTCCCTGTGAGACAGCAGTGTGTCACCGTGCTGCCCCGGGTCTCTGGCGCTGTGAGACAGCAGTATGTCACCGTGCTGCCCCGGGTCCCTGTGAGGCAGCAGTGTGTCACCGTGCTGCCCCGGGTCCCTGGCGCTGTGAGACAGCAGTGTGTCACTGTGCTGCTCCGGGTCCCTGTGAGACAGCAGTGTGTCACTGTGCTGCCCCGGGTCCCTGTGAGACAGCAGTGTGTCACCGTGCTGCCCCGGGTCCCTGTGAGACAGCAGTGTGTCACCGTGCTGCCCCGGGTCCCTGTGAGACAGCAGTGTGTCATCGTGCTGCCCCGGGTCTCTGGCGCTGTGAGACAGCAGTGTGTCACTGTGCTGCCCCGGGTCCCTGTGAGGCAGCAGTGTGTCACCGTGCTGCCCCGGGTCCCTGTGAGACAGCAGTGTGTCACTGTGCTGCCCCGGGTCCCTGTGGGACAGCAGTGTGTCACTGTGCTGCCCCGGGTCCCTGTGAGACAGCAGTGTGTCACTGTGCTGCCCCGGGTCCCTGTGAGGCAGCAGTGTGTCACCGTGCTGCCCCGGGTCCCTGTGAGACAGCAGTGTGTCACCGTGCTGCCCCGGGTCTCTGGCGCTGTGAGACAGCAGTGTGTCACCGTGCTGCCCAGGGTCTCTGGCGCAGTGAGACAGCAGTGTGTCACTGTGCTGCCCCGGGTCCCTGTGAGGCAGCAGTGTGTCACCGTGCTGCCCCGGGTCCCTGTGAGACAGCAGTGTGTCACTGTGCTGCCCCGGGTCCCTGTGAGACAGCAGTGTGTCACTGTGCTGCCCCGTGTCCCTGTGAGGCAGCAGTGTGTCACTGTGCTGCCCCGGGTCCCTGTGAGGCAGCAGTGTGTCACCGTGCTGCCCCGGGTCCCTGGCGCTGTGAGACAGCAGTGTGTCACCGTGCTGCCCCGGGTCCCTGTGAGACAGCAGTGTGTCACCGTGCTGCCCCGGGTCCCTGTGAGACAGCAGTGTGTCACTGTGCTGCCCCGTGTCCCTGTGAGGCAGCAGTGTGTCACCGTGCTGCCCCGGGTCCCTGTGAGGCCGCAGTGTGTCACTGTGCTGCCCCGGGTCCCTGTGAGACAGCAGTGTGTCACCGTGCTGCCCCGGGTCCCTGTGAGGCAGCAGTGTGTCACTGTGCTGCCCCGGGTCCCTGTGAGACAGCAGTGTGTCACTGTGCTGCCCCGTGTCCCTGTGAGGCAGCAGTGTGTCACTGTGCTGCCCCGGGTCCCTGTGAGACAGCAGTGTGTCACTGTGCTGCCCCGTGTCCCTGTGAGGCAGCAGTGTATCACTGTGCTGCCCCGGGTCCCTGTGAGACAGCAGTGTGTCACTGTGCTGCCCCGGGTCCCTGTGAGGCAGCAGTGTGTCACTGTGCTGCCCCGTGTCCCTGTGAGGCAGCAGTGTGTCACCATGCTGCCCCGGGTCCCTGTGAGACAGCAGTGTGTCACCGTGCTGCCCCGGGTCCCTGTGAGACAGCAGTGTGTCACTGTGCTGCCCCGGGTCCCTGTGAGACAGCAGTGTGTCACTGTGCTGCCCCGGGTCCCTGTGAGGCAGCAGTGTATCACTGTGCTGCCCCGGGTCCCTGTGAGACAGCAGTGTGTCACTGTGCTGCCCCGGGTCCCTGTGAGGCAGCAGTGTATCACTGTGCTGCCCCGGGTCCCTGTGAGACAGCAGTGTGTCACTGTGCTGCCCCGTGTCCCTGTGAGGCAGCAGTGTATCACTGTGCTGCCCCGGGTCCCTGTGAGACAGCAGTGTGTCACCGTGCTGCCCCGGGTCCCTGTGAGACAGCAGTGTGTCACTGTGCTGCCCCGGGTCCCTGTGAGACAGGAGTGTATCACTGTGCTGCCCCGGGTCCCTGTGAGACAGCAGTGTGTCACTGTGCTGCCCCGGGTCCCTGTGAGACAGCAGTGTGTCACCGTGCTGCCCCGGGTCCCTGTGAGACAGCAGTGTGTCACCGTGCTGCCCCGGGTCCCTGTGAGACAGCAGTGTGTCACTGTGCTGCCCCGGGTCCCTGTGAGACAGGAGTGTATCACTGTGCTGCCCCGGGTCCCTGTGAGACAGCAGTGTGTCACTGTGCTGCCCCGGGTCCCTGTGAGACAGCAGTGTGTCACCGTGCTGCCCCGGGTCCCTGTGAGACAGGAGTGTATCACTGTGCTGCCCCGGGTCCCTGTGAGACAGCAGTGTGTCACTGTGCTGCCCCGGGTCCCTGTGAGACAGCAGTGTGTCACCGTGCTGCCCCGGGTCCCTGTGAGGCAGCAGTGTGTCACTGTGCTGCCCCGGGTCCCTGTGAGGCAGCAGTGTGTCACTGTGCTGTCCCGGGTCCCTGTGAGATAGCAGTGTGTCACTGTGCTGCCCCGTGTCCCTGTGAGGCTGCAGTGTGTCACTGTGCTGCCCCGGGTCCCTGTGAGACAGCAGTGTGTCACCGTGCTGCCCCGGGTCCCTGTGAGGCAGCAGTGTGTCACTGTGCTGCCCCGGGTCCCTGTGAGACAGCAGTGTGTCACCGTGCTGCCCCGGGTCCCTGTGAGACAGCAGTGTGTCACTGTGCTGCCCCGTGTCCCTGTGAGACAGCAGTGTGTCACCGTGCTGCCCTGGGTCCCTGTGAGACAGCAGTGTGTCACCGTGCTGCCCCGGGTCCCTGTGAGACAGCAGTGTGTCACCGTGCTGCCCCGGGTCCCTCTGAGACAGCAGTGTGTCACCGTGCTGCCCCGGGTCCCTGTGAGACAGCAGTGTGTCACCGTGCTGTCCCGTGTCCCTGTGAGACAGCAGTGTATCACTGTGCTGCCCTGGGTCCCTGTGAGACAGCAGTGTGTCACTGTGCTGCCCCGGGTCCCTGTGAGACAGCAGTGTGTCACAGTGCTGCCCCGGGTCCCTGTGAGACAGCAGTGTGTCACTGTGCTGCCCTGGGTCCCTGTGAGGCAGCAGTGTGTCACTGTGCTGCCCCGGGTCCCTGTGAGACAGCAGTGTGTCACCGTGCTGCCCCGGGTCCCTGTGAGGCAGCAGTGTGTCACTGTGCTGCCCTGGGTCCCTGTGAGACAGCAGTGTGTCACTGTGCTGCCCCGGGTCCCTGTGAGACAGCAGTGTGTCACTGTGCTGCCCCGGGTCCCTGTGAGACAGCAGTGTGTCACTGTGCTGCCCCGGGTCCCTGTGAGACAGCAGTGTGTCACCGTGCTGCCCCGGGTCCCTGTGAGACAGCAGTGTGTCACTGTGCTGCCCCGGGTCCCTGTGAGGCAGCAGTGTGTCACTGTGCTGCCCCGGGTCCCTGTGAGACAGCAGTGTGTCACCGTGCTGCCCCGGGTCCCTGGCGCTGTGAGACAGCAGTGTGTCACTGTGCTGCCCCGGGTCCCTGTGAGGCAGCAGTGTGTCACTGTGCTGCCCCGGGTCCCTGGCGCTGTGAGACAGCAGTGTGTCACTGTGCTGCCCCGGGTCCCTGTGAGGCAGCAGTGTGTCACTGTGCTGCCCCGGGTCCCTGGCGCTGTGAGACAGCAGTGTGTCACCGTGCTGCCCCGGGTCCCTGTGAGACAGCAGTGTGTCACCGTGCTGCCCCGGGTCCCTGTGAGGCAGCAGTGTGTCACTGTGCTGCCCCGGGTCCCTGGCGCTGTGAGACAGCAGTGTGTCACCGTGCTGCCCCGGGTCCCTGTGAGGCAGCAGTGTGTCACCGTGCTGCCCCGGGTCCCTGGCGCTGTGAGACAGCAGTGTGTCACTGTGCTGCCCCGGGTCCCTGTGAGGCAGCAGTGTGCCACCGTGCTGCCCCGGGTCCCTGACGCTGTGAGACAGCAGTGTGTCACTGTGCTGCCCCGGGTCCCTGTGAGGCAGCAGTGTGTCACTGTGCTGCCCCGGGTCCCTGTGAAACAGCAGTGTGTCACTGTGCTGCCCCGGGTCCCTGTGAGGCAGCAGTGTGTCACCGTGCTGCCCCGGGTCCCTGTGAGACAGCAGTGTGTCACCGTGCTGCCCCGGGTCCCTGTGAGACAGCAGTGTGTCACTGTGCTGCCCCGGGTCCCTGTGAGACAGCAGTGTGTCACCGTGCTGCCCCGGGTCCCTGTGGGGCAGCAGTGTGTCACCGTGCTGCCCCGGGTCCCTGTGAGACAGCAGTGTGTCACCGCGCTGCCCCGGGTCCCAGGCGCTGTGAGACAGCAGTGTGTCACTGTGCTGCCCCGGGTCCCTGGCGCTGTGAGACAGCAGTGTGTCACTGTGCTGCCCCGGGTCCCTGGCGCTGTGAGACAGCAGTGTGTCACCGTGCTGCCCCGGGTCCCTGGCGCTGTGAGACAGCAGTGTGTCACTGTGCTGCCCCGGGTCCCTGGCGCTGTGAGACAGCAGTGTGTCACTGTGCTGCCCCGGGTCCCTGGCGCTGTGAGACAGCAGTGTGTCACCGTGCTGCCCTGGGTCCCTGGCGCTGTGAGTCAGCAGTGTGTCACTGTGCTGCCCCGGGTCCCTGTGAGACAGCAGTGTGTCACCGTGCTGTCCTGGGTCCCTGTGAGACAGCAGTGTGTCACCGTGCTGCCTCGGGTCCCTGTGAGACAGCAGTGTGTCACTGTGCTGCGCCGGGTCCCTGTGAGACAGCAGTGTGTCACTGTGCTGCCCCGGGTCCCTGTGAGGCAGCAGTGTGTCACCGTGCTGCCCCGGGTCCCTGTGAGACAGCAGTGTGTCACTGTGCTGCCCCGGGTCCCTGTGAGACAGCAGTGTGTCACCGTGCTGCCCCGGGTCTCTGTGAGACAGCAGTGTGTCACTGTGCTGCCCCGGGTCCCTGTGAGACAGCAGTGTGTCACTGTGCTGCCCCGGGTCCCTGTGAGACAGCAGTGTGTCACCGTGCTGCCCCGGGTCCCTGTGAGACAGCAGTGTGTCACTGTGCTGCCCCGGGTCCCTGTGAGACAGCAGTGTGTCACTGTGCTGCCCCGGGTCCCTGTGAGACAGCAGTGTGTCACCGTGCTGCCCCGGGTCCCTGTGAGACAGCAGTGTGTCACTGTGCTGCCCCGGGTCCCTGTGAGACAGCAGTGTGTCACCGTGCTGCCCCGGGTCCCTGTGAGACAGTAGTGTGTCACTGTGCTGCCCCGGGTCCCTGTGAGACAGCAGTGTGTCACCGTGCTGCCCCGGGTCTCTGTGAGACAGCAGTGTGTCACCGTGCTGCCCCGGGTCCCTGTGAGGCAGCAGTGTGTCACCGTGCTGCCCCGGGTCCCTGTGAGACAGCAGTGTGTCACCGTGCTGCCCCGGGTCCCTGTGAGACAGCAGTGTGTCACCGTGCTGCCCCGGGTCCCTGTGAGACAGCAGTGAGTCACCGTGCTGCCCCGGGTCCCTGTGAGACAGCAGTGTGTCACCGTGCTGGCCCGGGTCCCTGTGAGACAGCAGTGTGTCACCGTGCTGCCCCGGGTCCCTGTGAGACAGCAGTATGTCACCGTGCTGCCCCGGGGCCCTGTGAGACAGCAGTGTGTCACCGTGCTGCCCCGGGTCCCTGTGAGGCAGCAGTGTGTCACTGTGCTGCCCCGGGTCCCTGTGAGGCAGCAGTGTATCACTGTGCTGCCCCGGGTCCCTGTGAGACAGCAGTGTGTCACTGTGCTGCCCCGGGTCCCTGTGTGACAGCAGTGTGTCACTGTGCTGCCCCGGGTCCCTGTGAGGCAGCAGTGTGTCACTGTGCTGCCCCGGGTCCCTGTGAGGCAGCAGTGTGTCACCGTGCTGCCCCGGGTCCCTGGCGCTGTGAGACAGCAGTGTGTCACTGTGCTGCCCCGGGTCCCTGTGAGGCAGCAGTGTGTCACCGTGCTGCCCCGGGTCCCTGGCGCTGTGAGACAGCAGTGTGTCACTGTGCTGCCCCGGGTCCCTGTGTGACAGCAGTGTGTCACTGTGCTGCCCCGGGTCCCTGTGAGGCAGCAGTGTGTCACTGTGCTGCCCCGGGTCCCTGGCGCTGTGAGACAGCAGTGTGTCACTGTGCTGCCCCGGGTCCCTGTGAGGCAGCAGTGTGTCACCGTGCTGCCCCGGGTCCCTGTGAGACAGCAGTGTGTCACCGTGCTGCCCCGGGTCCCTGTGAGACAGCAGTGTGTCACCGTGCTGCCCCGGGTCCCTGTGAGGCAGCAGTGTGTCACCGTGCTGCCCCGGGTCCCTGGCGCTGTGAGACAGCAGTGTGTCACTGTGCAGCCCCGGGTCCCTGTGAGACAGCAGTGTGTCACTGTGCTACCCCGGGTCCCTGTGAGGCAGCAGTGTGTCACCGTGCTGCCCCGGGTCCCTGTGAGACAGCAGTGTGTCACTGTGCTGCCCCGGGTCCCTGTGAGACAGCAGTGTGTCACCGTGCTGCCCCGGGTCCCTGGCGCTGTGAGACAGCAGTGTGTCACTGTGCTGCCCCGGGTCCCTGTGAGGCAGCAGTGTGTCACCGTGCTGCCCCGGGTTCCTGGCGCTGTGAGACAGCAGTGTGTCACTGTGCTGCCCCGGGTCCCTGTGAGGCAGCAGTGTGTCACCGTGCTGCCCCGGGTCCCTGTGAGGCAGCAGTGTGTCACCGTGCTGCCCCGGGTCCCTGGCGCTGTGAGACAGCAGTGTGTCACTGTGCTGCCCCGGGTCCCTGTGAGGCAGCAGTGTGTCACTGTGCTGCCCCGGGTCCCTGTGAGACAGCAGTGTGTCACCGTGCTGCCCCGGGTCCCTGTGAGACAGCAGTGTGTCACTGTGCTACCCCGGGTCCCTGTGAGGCAGCAGTGTGTCACCGTGCTGCCCCGGGTCCCTGTGAGACAGCAGTGTGTCACCGTGCTGTCCCGGGTCCCTGTGAGACAGCAGTGTGTCACTGTGCTGCCCCGGGTCCCTGTGAGACAGCAGTGTGTCACCGTGCTGCCCCGGGTCCCTGTGAGACAGCAGTGTGTCACCGTGCTGCCCCGGGTCCCTGTGAGACAGCAGTGTGTCACCGTGCTGCCCCGGGTCCCTGTGAGACAGCAGTGTGTCACTGTGCTGCCCCGGGTCCCTGTGAGACAGCAGTGTGTCACTGTGCTGCCCCGGCTCTCTGTGAGGCAGCAGTGTGTCACCGTGCTGCCCCGGGTCCCTGTGAGACAGCAGTGTGTCACTGTGCTGCCCCGGGTCCCTGTGAGGCAGCAGTGTGTCACTGTGCTGCCCCGGGTCCCTGTGAGACAGCAGTGTGTCACCGTGCTGCCCCGGGTCCCTGGCGCTGTGAGACAGCAGTGTGTCACTGTGCTGCCCCGGGTCCCTGTGAGGCAGCAGTGTGTCACTGTGCTGCCCCGGGTCCCTGGCGCTGTGAGACAGCAGTGTGTCACTGTGCTGCCCCGGGTCCCTGTGAGGCAGCAGTGTGTCACTGTGCTGCCCCGGGTCCCTGGCGCTGTGAGACAGCAGTGTGTCACCGTGCTGCCCCGGGTCCCTGTGAGGCAGCAGTGTGTCACTGTGCTGCCCCGGGTCCCTGGCGCTGTGAGACAGCAGTGTGTCACTGTGCTGCCCCGGGTCCCTGTGAGGCAGCAGTGTGTCACCGTGCTGCCCCGGGTCCCTGACGCTGTGAGACAGCAGTGTGTCACTGTGCTGCCCCGGGTCCCTGTGAGGCAGCAGTGTGTCACTGTGCTGCCCCGGGTCCCTGTGAGACAGCAGTGTGTCACTGTGCTGCCCCGGGTCCCTGTGAGGCAGCAGTGTGTCACCGTGCTGCCCCGGGTCCCTGTGAGACAGCAGTGTGTCACCGTGCTGCCCCGGGTCCCTGTGAGACAGCAGTGTGTCACTGTGCTGCCCCGGGTCCCTGTGAGACAGCAGTGTGTCACCGTGCTGCCCCGGGTCCCTGTGGGGCAGCAGTGTGTCACCGTGCTGCCCCGGGTCCCTGTGAGACAGCAGTGTGTCACCGCGCTGCCCCGGGTCCCAGGCGCTGTGAGACAGCAGTGTGTCACTGTGCTGCCCCGGGTCCCTGGCGCTGTGAGACAGCAGTGTGTCACTGTGCTGCCCTGGGTCCCTGGCGCTGTGAGTCAGCAGTGTGTCACTGTGCTGCCCCGGGTCCCTGTGAGACAGCAGTGTGTCACCGTGCTGTCCTGGGTCCCTGTGAGACAGCAGTGTGTCACCGTGCTGCCTCGGGTCCCTGTGAGACAGCAGTGTGTCACTGTGCTGCCCCGGGTCCCTGTGAGACAGCAGTGTGTCACTGTGCTGCCCCGGGTCCCTGTGAGGCAGCAGTGTGTCACCGTGCTGCCCCGGGTCCCTGTGAGACAGCAGTGTGTCACCGTGCTGCCCCGGGTCTCTGTGAGACAGCAGTGTGTCACTGTGCTGCCCCGGGTCCCTGTGAGACAGCAGTGTGTCACCGTGCTGCCCCGGGTCCCTGTGAGACAGCAGTGTGTCACTGTGCTGCCCCGGGTCCCTGTGAGACAGCAGTGTGTCACTGTGCTGCCCCGGGTCCCTGTGAGACAGCAGTGTGTCACCGTACTGCCCCGGGTCCCTGTGAGGCAGCAGTGTGTCACCGTGCTGCCCCGGGTCCCTGTGAGACAGCAGTGTGTCACCGTGCTGCCCCGGGTCCCTGTGAGACAGCAGTGTGTCACCGTGCTGCCCCGGGTCTCTGTGAGACAGCAGTGTGTCACCGTGCTGCCCCGGGTCCCTTGTGAGGCAGCAGTGTGTCACCGTGCTGCCCCGGATCCCTGTGAGACAGCAGTGTGTCACCGTGCTGCCCCGGGTCCCTGTGAGACAGCAGTGTGTCACCGTGCTGCTCCGGGTCCCTGTGAGACAGCAGTGTGTCACCGTGCTGCCCCGGGTCCCTGTGAGACAGCAGTGTGTCACTGTGCTGCCCCGGGTCCCTGTGAGACAGCAGTGAGTCACCGTGCTGCCCCGGGTCCCTGTGAGACAGCAGTGTATCACTGTGCTGCCCCGGGTCCCTGTGAGACAGCAGTGTATCACCGTGCTGTCCCGGGTCCCTGTGAGACAGCAGTGTGTCACCGTGCTGCCCCGGGTCCCTGTGAGACAGCAGTGTGTCACCGTGCTGCCCCGGGTCCCTGTGAGACAGCAGTATGTCACCGTGCTGCCCCGGGGCCCTGTGAGACAGCAGTGTGTCACCGTGCTGCCCCGGGTCCCTGTGAGGCAGCAGTGTGTCACTGTGCAGCCCCGGGTCCCTGTGAGACAGCAGTGTGTCACTGTGCTGCCCCGGGTCCCTGTGAGGCAGCAGTGTGTCACCGTGCTGCCCCGGGTCCCTGTGAGACAGCAGTGTGTCACTGTGCTGCCCCGGGTCCCTGTGAGACAGCAGTGTGTCACCGTGCTGCCCCGGGTCCCTGGCGCTGTGAGACAGCAGTGTGTCACTGTGCTGCCCCGGGTCCCTGTGAGGCAGCAGTGTGTCACCGTGCTGCCCCGGGTTCCTGGCGCTGTGAGACAGCAGTGTGTCACTGTGCTGCCCCGGGTCCCTGTGAGGCAGCAGTGTGTCACCGTGCTGCCCCGGGTCCCTGTGAGGCAGCAGTGTGTCACCGTGCTGCCCCGGGTCCCTGGCGCTGTGAGACAGCAGTGTGTCACTGTGCTGCCCCGGGTCCCTGTGAGGCAGCAGTGTGTCACCGTGCTGCCCCGGGTCCCTGGCGCTGTGAGACAGCAGTGTGTCACTGTGCTGCCCCGGGTCCCTGTGAGGCAGCAGTGTGTCACTGTGCTGCCCCGGGTCCCTGTGAGACAGCAGTGTGTCACCGTGCTGCCCCGGGTCCCTGTGAGACAGCAGTGTGTCACTGTGCTGCCCCGGGTCCCTGTGAGGCAGCAGTGTGTCACCGTGCTGCCCCGGGTCCCTGTGAGACAGCAGTGTGTCACCGTGCTGCCCCGGGTCCCTGTGAGACAGCAGTGTGTCACTGTGCTGCCCCGGGTCCCTGTGAGACAGCAGTGTGTCACCGTGCTGCCCCGGGTCCCTGTGAGACAGCAGTGTGTCACCGTGCTGCCCCGGGTCCCTGTGAGACAGCAGTGTGTCACCGTGCTGCCCCGGGTCCCTGTGAGACAGCAGTGTGTCACCGTGCTGCCCCGGGTCCCTGTGAGACAGCAGTGTGTCACCGTGCTGCCCCGGGTCCCTGTGAGGCAGCAGTGTGTCACCGTGCTGCCCCGGGTCCCTGTGAGGCAGCAGTGTGTCACCGTGCTGCCCCGGGTCCCTGTGAGGCAGCAGTGTGTCACTGTGCTGCCCCGGCTCTCTGTGAGACAGCAGTGTGTCACCGTGCTGCCCCGGGTCCCTGTGAGGCAGCAGTGTGTCACCGTGCTGCCCCGGGTCCCTGTGAGACAGCAGTGTGTCACTGTGCTGCCCCGGGTCTCTGTGAGACAGCAGTGTGTCACCGTGCTGCCCCGGGTCCCTGTGAGACAGCAGTGTGTCACCGTGCTGCCCCGGGTCCCTGTGAGACAGCAGTGTCTCACTGTGCTGCCCCGGGTCCCTGTGAGACAGCAGTGTGTCACCGTGCTGCCCCGGGTCCCTGGCGCTGTGAGACAGCAGTGTGTCACTGTGCTGCCCCGGGTCCCTGTGAGGCAGCAGTGTGTCACCGTGCTGCCCCGGGTCCCTGGCGCTGTGAGACAGCAGTGTGTCACTGTGCTGCCCCGGGTCCCTGTGAGGCAGCAGTGTGTCACTGTGCTGCCCCGGGTCCCTGTGAGACAGCAGTGTGTCACCGTGCTGCCCCGGGTCTCTGTGAGACAGCAGTGTGTCACTGTGCTGCCCCGGGTCCCTGTGAGGCAGCAGTGTGTCACCGTGCTGCCCCGGGTCCCTGTGAGACAGCAGTGTGTCACCGTGCTGCCCCGGGTCCCTGTGAGACAGCAGTGTGTCACTGTGCTGCCCCGGGTCCCTGTGAGACAGCAGTGTGTCACCGTGCTGCCCCGGGTCCCTGTGAGACAGCAGTGTGTCACCGTGCTGCCCCGGGTCCCTGTGAGACAGCAGTGTGTCACCGTGCTGCCCCGGGTCCCTGTGAGACAGCAGTGTGTCACTGTGCTGCCCCGGCTCTCTGTGAGACAGCAGTGTGTCACTGTGCTGCCCCGTGTCCCTGTGAGGCAGCAGTGTGTCACCGTGCTGCCCCGGGTCCCTGTGAGACAGCAGTGTGTCACTGTGCTGCCCCGGCTCTCTGTGAGACAGCAGTGTGTCACTGTGCTGCCCCGTGTCCCTGTGAGACAGCAGTGTGTCACCGTGCTGCCCCGGGTCCCTGTGAGACAGCAGTGTGTCACCGTGCTGCCCCGGGTCCCTGTGAGGCAGCAGTGTGTCACTGTGCTGCCCCGGGTCCCTGTGAGACAGCAGTGTGTCACCGTGCTGCCCCGGGTCTCTGGCGCTGTGAGACAGCAGTGTGTCACCGTGCTGCCCCGGGTCCCTGTGAGACAGCAGTGTGTCACTGTGCTGCCCCGGGTCCCTGTGAGACAGCAGTGTGTCACCGTGCTGCCCCGGGTCTCTGTGAGACAGCAGTGTGTCACCGTGCTGCCCCGGGTCCCTGTGAGACAGCAGTGTGTCACCGTGCTGCCCCGGGTCCCTGTGAGACAGCAGTGTGTCACCGTGCTGCCCCGGGTCTCTGTGAGACAGCAGTGTGTCACCGTGCTGCCCCGGGTCCCTGTGAGACAGCAGTGTGTCACCGTGCTGCCCCGGGTCCCTGTGAGACAGCAGTGTCTCACTGTGCTGCCCCGGGTCCCTGTGAGACAGCAGTGTGTCACCGTGCTGCCCCGGGTCCCTGTGAGACAGCAGTGTGTCACCGTGCTGCCCCGGGTCCCTGTGAGACAGCAGTGTGTCACCGTGCTGCCCCGGGTCCCTGTGAGACAGCAGTGTGTCACCGTGCTGCCCCGGGTCCCTGTGAGACAGCAGTGTCTCACTGTGCTGCCCCGGGTCCCTGTGAGACAGCAGTGTGTCACTGTGCTGCCCCGGGTCCCTGTGAGGCAGCAGTGTGTCACCGTGCTGCCCCGGGTCCCTGTGAGACAGCAGTGTGTCACTGTGCTGCCCCGGGTCCCTGTGAGACAGCAGTGTGTCACCGTGCTGCCCCGGGTCTCTGTGAGACAGCAGTGTGTCACCGTGCTGCCCCGGGTCCCTGTGAGACAGCAGTGTGTCACTGTGCTGCCCCGGGTCTCTGTGAGACAGCAGTGTGTCACCGTGCTGCCCCGGGTCCCTGTGAGACAGCAGTGTGTCACTGTGCTGCCCCGGGTCCCTGTGAGACAGCAGTGTGTCACCGTGCTGCCCCGGGTCTCTGTGAGACAGCAGTGTGTCACCGTGCTGCCCCGGGTCCCTGTGAGACAGCAGTGTGTCACCGTGCTGCCCCCGGTCCCTGTGAGACAGCAGTGTGTCACCGTGCTGCCCCTGGTCCCTGTGAGACAGCAGTGTGTCACCGTGCTGCCCCGGGTCCCTGTGAGACAGCAGTGTCTCACTGTGCTGCCCCGGGTCCCTGTGAGACAGCAGTGTGTCACCGTGCTGCCCCGGGTCCCTGTGAGACAGCAGTGTGTCACCGTGCTGCCCCGTGTCCCTGTGAGACAGCAATGTGTCACCGTGCTGCCCCGGGTCCCTGTGAGACAGCAGTGTGTCACTGTGCTGCCCCGTGTCCCTGTGAGACAGCAATGTGTCACCGTGCTGCCCCGGGTCCCTGTGAGACAGCAGTGTGTCACCGTGCTGCCCCGGGTCCCTGTGAGGCAGCAGTGTGTCACTGTGCTGCCCCGGGTCCCTGTGAGACAGCAGTGTATCACTGTGCTGCCCCGGGTCCCTGTGTGACAGCAGTGTGTCACTGTGCTGCCCCGGGTCCCTGTGAGGCAGCAGTGTGTCACCGTGCTGCCCCGGGTCCCTGGCGCTGTGAGACAGCAGTGTGTCACCGTGCTGCCCCGGGTCCTTGTGAGACAGCAGTGTGTCACTGTGCTGCCCCGGGTCCCTGTGAGGCAGCAGTGTGTCACCGTGCTGCCCCGGGTCCCTGTGAGACAGCAGTGTGTCACCGTGCTGCCCCGGGTCTCTGGCGCTGTGAGACAGCAGTGTGTCACCGTGCTGCCCCGGGTCCCTGTGAGGCAGCAGTGTGTCACTGTGCTGCCCCGGGTCCCTGTGAGACAGCAATGTGTAACCGTGCCGCCCCGGGTCCCTGTGAGACAGCAATGTGTCACCGTGCTGCCCCGGGTCCCTGTGAGACAGCAGTGTGTCACTGTGCTGCCTCGTGTCCCTGTGAGACAGCAGTGTGTCACTGTGCTGCCCCGGGTCCCTGTGAGACAGCAGTGTGTCACTGTGCTGCCCCGGGTCCCTGTGAGACAGCAGTGTGTCACTGTGCTGCCTCGTGTCCCTGTGAGACAGCAGTGTGTCACTGTGCTGCCCCGGGTCCCTGTGAGACAGCAGTGTGTCACCGTGCTGCCCCGGGTCCCTGTGAGACAGCAGTGTGTCACTGTGCTGCCTCGTGTCCCTGTGAGACAGCAGTGTGTCACTGTGCTGCCCCGGGTCCCTGTGAGACAGCAGTGTGTCACCGTGCTGCCCCGGGTCCCTGTGAGACAGCAGTGTGTCACTGTGCTGCCCCGGGTCCCTGTGAGACAGCAGTGTGTCACTGTGCTGCCCCGGGTCCCTGTGAGACAGCAGTGTGTCACTGTGCTGCCCCGGGTCCCTTTGAGGCAGCAGTGTGTCACTGTGCTGTCCCGGGTCCCTGTGAGATAGCAGTGTGTCACTGTGCTGCCCCGGGTCCCTGTGAGACAGCAGTGTGTCACTGTGCTGCCCCGGGTCCCTTTGAGGCAGCAGTGTGTCACTGTGCTGTCCCGGGTCCCTGTGAGACAGCAGTGTGTCACTGTGCTGCCCCGGGTCCCTGTGAGACAGCAGTGTGTCACCGTGCTGCCCCGGGTCCCTGTGAGACAGCAGTGTGTCACTGTGCTGCCGCGGGTCCCTGTGAGGCCGCAGTGTGTCACTGTGCTGCCCCGGGTCCCTGTGAGACAGCAGTGTGTCACCGTGCTGCCCCGGGTCTCTGGCGCTGTGAGACAGCAGTGTGTCACTGTGCTGCCCCGGGTCCCTGTGAGACAGCAGTGTGTCACTGTGCTGCCCCGGGTCCCTCTGAGGCAGCAGTGTGTCACCGTGCTGCCCCGGGTCCCTGTGAGACAGCAGTGTGTCACCGTGCTGCCCCGGGTCCCTGGCGCTGTGAGACATCAGTGTGTCACTGTGCTGCCCCGGGTCCCTGTGAGGCAGCAGTGTGTCACTGTGCTGCCCCGGGTCCCTGTGAGACAGCAGTGAGTCACCGTGCTGCCCCGGGTCCCTGTGAGACAGCAGTGTGTCACCGTGCTGCCCCGGGTCCCTGTGAGGCAGCAGTGTGTCACCGTGCTGCCCCGGGTCCCTGGCGCTGTGAGACAGCAGTGTGTCACTGTGCTGCCCCGTGTCCCTGTGAGGCAGCAGTGTGTCACCGTGCTGCCCCGGGTCCCTGTAAGACAGCAGCGTGTCACCGTGCTGCCCCGGGTCCCTGGCGCTGTGAGACAGCAGTGTGTCACTGTGCTGCCCCGGGTCCCTGTGAGGCAGCAGTGTGTCACCGTGCTGCCCCGGGTCCCTGGCGCTGTGAGACAGCAGTGTGTCACTGTGCTGCCCCGGGTCCCTGTGAGGCAGCAGTGTGTCACTGTGCTGCCCCGGGTCCCTGTGAGACAGCAGTGTGTCACCGTGCTGCCCCGGGTCCCTGTGAGACAGCAGTGTGTCACTGTGCTCCCCCGGGTCCCTGTGAGGCAGCAGTGTGTCACCGTGCTGCCCCGGGTCCCTGTGAGACAGCAGTGTGTCACCGTGCTGCCCCGGGTCCCTGTGAGACAGCAGTGTGTCACTGTGCTGCCCCGGGTCCCTGTGAGACAGCAGTGTGTCACCGTGCTGCCCCGGGTCCCTGTGAGACAGCAGTGTGTCACCGTGCTGCCCCGGGTCCCTGTGAGACAGCAGTGTGTCACTGTGCTGCCCCGGGTCCCTGTGAGACAGCAGTGTGTCACTGTGCTGCCCCGGCTCTCTGTGAGACAGCAGTGTGTCACCGTGCTGCCCCGGGTCCCTGTGAGGCAGCAGTGTGTCACTGTGCTGCCCCGGGTCCCTGTGAGACAGCAGTGTGTCACTGTGCTGCCCCGGGTCCCTGTGAGACAGCAGTGTGTCACCGTGCTGCCCCGGGTCCCTGTGAGACAGCAGTGTGTCACCGTGCTGCCCCGGGTCCCTGTGAGACAGCAGTGTGTCACTGTGCTGCCCCGGGTCCCTGTGAGACAGCAGTGTGTCACTGTGCTGCCCCGGGTCTCTGTGAGACAGCAGTGTGTCACCGTGCTGCCCCGGGTCCCTGTGAGACAGCAGTGTGTCACTGTGCTGCCCCGGGTCCCTGTGAGACAGCAGTGTGTCACCGTGCTGCCCCGGGTCTCTGTGAGACAGCAGTGTGTCACCGTGCTGCCCCGGGTCCCTGTGAGACAGCAGTGTGTCACCGTGCTGCCCCGGGTCCCTGTGAGACAGCAGTGTCTCACTGTGCTGCCCCGGGTCCCTGTGAGACAGCAGTGTGTCACCGTCCTGCCCCGGGTCCCTGTGAGACAGCAGTGTGTCACCGTGCTGCCCCGGGTCCCTGTGAGACAGCAGTGTGTCACTGTGCTGCCCCGGGTCCCTGTGAGACAGCAGTGTGTCACTGTGCTGCCCCGGGTCTCTGTGAGACAGCAGTGTGTCACCGTGCTGCCCCGGGTCCCTGTGAGACAGCAGTGTCTCACTGTGCTGCCCCGGGTCCCTGTGAGACAGCAGTGTGTCACTGTGCTGCCCCGGGTCCCTGTGAGGCAGCAGTGTGTCACCGTGCTGCCCCGGGTCCCTGTGAGACAGCAGTGTGTCACTGTGCTGCCCCGGGTCCCTGTGAGACAGCAGTGTGTCACTGTGCTGCCCCGGGTCCCTGTGAGACAGCAGTGTGTCACCGTGCTGCCCCGGGTCCCTGTGAGGCAGCAGTGTGTCACCGTGCTGCCCCGGGTCCCTGGCGCTGTGAGACAGCAGTGTGTCACTGTGCTGCCCCGTGTCCCTGTGAGGCAGCAGTGTGTCACCGTGCTGCCCCGGGTCCCTGTAAGACAGCAGCGTGTCACCGTGCTGCCCCGGGTCCCTGGCGCTGTGAGACAGCAGTGTGTCACTGTGCTGCCCCGGGTCCCTGTGAGGCAGCAGTGTGTCACCGTGCTGCCCCGGGTCCCTGGCGCTGTGAGACAGCAGTGTGTCACTGTGCTGCCCCGGGTCCCTGTGAGGCAGCAGTGTGTCACTGTGCTGCCCCGGGTCCCTGTGAGACAGCAGTGTGTCACCGTGCTGCCCCGGGTCCCTGTGAGACAGCAGTGTGTCACTGTGCTGCCCCGGGTCCCTGTGAGGCAGCAGTGTGTCACCGTGCTGCCCCGGGTCCCTGTGAGACAGCAGTGTGTCACCGTGCTGCCCCGGGTCCCTGTGAGACAGCAGTGTGTCACTGTGCTGCCCCGGGTCCCTGTGAGACAGCAGTGTGTCACCGTGCTGCCCCGGGTCCCTGTGAGACAGCAGTGTGTCACCGTGCTGCCCCGGGTCCCTGTGAGACAGCAGTGTGTCACTGTGCTGCCGCGGGTCCCTGTGAGACAGCAGTGTGTCACTGTGCTGCCCCGGCTCTCTGTGAGACAGCAGTGTGTCACCGTGCTGCCCCGGGTCCCTGTGAGGCAGCAGTGTGTCACTGTGCTGCCCCGGGTCCCTGTGAGACAGCAGTGTGTCACTGTGCTGCCCCGGGTCCCTGTGAGACAGCAGTGTGTCACCGTGCTGCCCCGGGTCCCTGTGAGACAGCAGTGTGTCACCGTGCTGCCCCGGGTCCCTGTGAGACAGCAGTGTGTCACTGTGCTGCCACGGGTCCCTGTGAGACAGCAGTGTGTCACTGTGCTGCCCCGGGTCTCTGTGAGACAGCAGTGTGTCACCGTGCTGCCCCGGGTCCCTGTGAGACAGCAGTGTGTCACCGTGCTGCCCCGGGTCCCTGTGAGACAGCAGTGTCTCACTGTGCTGCCCCGGGTCCCTGTGAGACAGCAGTGTGTCACCGTCCTGCCCCGGGTCCCTGTGAGACAGCAGTGTGTCACCGTGCTGCCCCGGGTCCCTGTGAGACAGCAGTGTGTCACCGTGCTGCCCCGGGTCCCTGTGAGACAGCAGTGTGTCACCGTGCTGCCCCGGGTCCCTGTGAGACAGCAGTGTGTCACTGTGCTGCCCCGGGTCCCTGTGAGACAGCAGTGTGTCACCGTGCTGCCCCGGGTCTCTGTGAGACAGCAGTGTGTCACCGTGCTGCCCCGGGTCCCTGTGAGACAGCAGTGTGTCACTGTGCTGCCCCGGGTCTCTGTGAGACAGCAGTGTGTCACCGTGCTGCCCCGGGTCCCTGTGAGACAGCAGTGTGTCACTGTGCTGCCCCGGGTCCCTGTGAGACAGCAGTGTGTCACCGTGCTGCCCCGGGTCCCTGTGAGACAGCAGTGTGTCACCGTGCTGCCCCGGGTCCCTGTGAGACAGCAGTGTGTCACCGTGCTGCCCCGGGTCCCTGTGAGACAGCAGTGTCTCGCTGTGCTGCCCCGGGTCCCTGTGAGACAGCAGTGTGTCACCGTGCTGCCCCGGGTCCCTGTGAGACAGCAGTGTGTCACCGTGCTGCCCCGGGTCCCTGTGAGACAGCAGTGTGTCACCGTGCTGCCCCGGGTCCCTGTGAGACAGCAGTGTGTCACCGTGCTGCCCCGGGTCCCTGTGAGACAGCAGTGTCTCACTGTGCTGCCCCGGGTCCCTGTGAGACAGCAGTGTGTCACCGTGCTGCCCCGGGTCCCTGTGAGACAGCAGTGTGTCACCGTGCTGCCCCGTGTCCCTGTGAGACAGCAATGTGTCACCGTGCTGCCCCGGGTCCCTGTGAGACAGCAGTGTGTCACTATGCTGCCCCGGGTCCCTGTGAGGCAGCAGTGTATCACTGTGCTGCCCCGGGTCCCTGTGAGGCAGCAGTGTGTCACCGTGCTGCCCCGGGTCCCTGGCGCTGTGAGACAGCAGTGTGTCACTGTGCTGCCCCGGGTCCCTGTGAGGCAGCAGTGTGTCACCGTGCTGCCCCGGGTCCCTGTGAGACAGCAGTGTGTCACCGTGCTGCCCCGGGTTCCTGTCAGACAGCAGTGTGTCACCGTGCTGCCCCGGGTCCCTGGCGCTGTGAGACAGCAGTGTGTCAGTGTGCTGCCCCGTGTCCCTGTGAGGCAGCAGTGTGTCACCGTGCTGCCCCGGGTCCCTGTGAGACAGCAGTGTGTCACCGTGCTGCCCCGGGTCTCTGGCGCTGTGAGACAGCAGTGTGTCACTGTGCTGCCCCGGGTCCCTGTGTGACAGCAGTGTGTCACTGTGCTGCCCCGGGTCCCTGTGAGACAGCAGTGTGTCACCGTGCTGCCCCGGGTCCCTGTGAGACCGCAGTGTGTCACCGTGCTGCCCCGGGTCCCTGTGAGACAGCAGTGTGTCACCGTGCTGCCCCGGGTCCCTGTGAGACAGCAGTGTGTCACTGTGCTGCCCCGGGTCCCTGTGAGACAGCAGTGTGTCACTGTGCTGCCTCGTGTCCCTGTGAGGCAGCAGTGTGTCACTGTGCTGCCCCGGGTCCCTGTGAGACAGCAATGTGTCACCGTGCTGCCCCGGGTCCCTGTGAGACAGCAGTGTGTCACCGTGCTGCCCCGGGTCCCTGTGAGACAGCAGTGTGTCACCGTGCTGCCCCGGGTCCCTGTGAGACAGCAGTGTGTCACTGTGCTGCCCCGGGTCCCTGTGAGACAGCAGTGTGTCACTGTGCTGCCTCGTGTCCCTGTGAGGCAGCAGTGTGTCACCGTGCTGCCCCGGGTCCCTGTGAGGCAGCAGTGTGTCACCGTGCTGCCCCGGGTCCCTGTGAGACAGCAATGTGTCACCGTGCTGCCCCGGGTCCCTGTGAGACAGCAGTGTGTCACCGTGCTGTCCCGGGTCCCTGTGAGATAGCAGTGTGTCACTGTGCTGCCCCGGGTCCCTGTGAGACAGCAGTGTGTCACTGTGCTGCCCCGGGTCCCTTTGAGGCAGCAGTGTGTCACTGTGCTGTCCCGGGTCCCTGTGAGACAGCAGTGTGTCACTGTGCTGCCCCGGGTCCCTTTGAGGCAGCAGTGTGTCACTGTGCTGCCGCGGGTCCCTGTGAGGCCGCAGTGTGTCACTGTGCGGCCCCGGGTCCCTGTGAGACAGCAGTGTGTCACCGTGCTGCCCCGGGTCCCTGTGAGACAGCAGTGTGTCACCGTGCTGCCCCGGGTCTCTGGCGCTGTGAGACAGCAGTGTGTCACTGTGCTGCCCCGGGTCCCTGTGAGACAGCAGTGTGTCACTGTGCTGCCCCGGGTCCCTCTGAGGCAGCAGTGTGTCACCGTGCTGCCCCGGGTCCCTGTGAGACAGCAGTGTGTCACCGTGCTGCCCCGGGTCCCTGGCGCTGTGAGACATCAGTGTGTCACTGTGCTGCCCCGGGTCCCTGTGAGGCAGCAGTGTGTCACTGTGCTGCCCCGGGTCCCTGTGAGACAGCAGTGTGTCACCGTGCTGCCCCGGGTCCCTGTGAGACAGCAGTGTGTCACTGTGCTGCCCCGGGTCCCTGTGAGACAGCAGTGTGTCACTGTGCTGCCCCGGCTCTCTGTGAGACAGCAGTGTGTCACCGTGCTGCCCCGGGTCCCTGTGAGGCAGCAGTGTGTCACTGTGCTGCCCCGGGTCCCTGTGAGACAGCAGTGTGTCACTGTGCTGCCCCGGGTCCCTGTGAGACAGCAGTGTGTCACCGTGCTGCCCCGGGTCCCTGTGAGACAGCAGTGTGTCACCGTGCTGCCCCGGGTCCCTGTGAGACAGCAGTGTGTCACTGTGCTGCCCCGGGTCCCTGTGAGACAGCAGTGTGTCACTGTGCTGCCCCGGGTCTCTGTGAGACAGCAGTGTGTCACCGTGCTGCCCCGGGTCCCTGTGAGACAGCAGTGTGTCACTGTGCTGCCCCGGGTCCCTGTGAGACAGCAGTGTGTCACCGTGCTGCCCCGGGTCTCTGTGAGACAGCAGTGTGTCACCGTGCTGCCCCGGGTCCCTGTGAGACAGCAGTGTGTCACCGTGCTGCCCCGGGTCCCTGTGAGACAGCAGTGTCTCACTGTGCTGCCCCGGGTCCCTGTGAGACAGCAGTGTGTCACCGTCCTGCCCCGGGTCCCTGTGAGACAGCAGTGTGTCACCGTGCTGCCCCGGGTCCCTGTGAGACAGCAGTGTGTCACTGTGCTGCCCCGGGTCCCTGTGAGACAGCAGTGTGTCACTGTGCTGCCCCGGGTCTCTGTGAGACAGCAGTGTGTCACCGTGCTGCCCCGGGTCCCTGTGAGACAGCAGTGTCTCACTGTGCTGCCCCGGGTCCCTGTGAGACAGCAGTGTGTCACTGTGCTGCCCCGGGTCCCTGTGAGGCAGCAGTGTGTCACCGTGCTGCCCCGGGTCCCTGTGAGACAGCAGTGTGTCACTGTGCTGCCCCGGGTCCCTGTGAGACAGCAGTGTGTCACTGTGCTGCCCCGGGTCCCTGTGAGACAGCAGTGTGTCACCGTGCTGCCCCGGGTCCCTGTGAGGCAGCAGTGTGTCACCGTGCTGCCCCGGGTCCCTGGCGCTGTGAGACAGCAGTGTGTCACTGTGCTGCCCCGTGTCCCTGTGAGGCAGCAGTGTGTCACCGTGCTGCCCCGGGTCCCTGTAAGACAGCAGCGTGTCACCGTGCTGCCCCGGGTCCCTGGCGCTGTGAGACAGCAGTGTGTCACTGTGCTGCCCCGGGTCCCTGTGAGGCAGCAGTGTGTCACCGTGCTGCCCCGGGTCCCTGGCGCTGTGAGACAGCAGTGTGTCACTGTGCTGCCCCGGGTCCCTGTGAGGCAGCAGTGTGTCACTGTGCTGCCCCGGGTCCCTGTGAGACAGCAGTGTGTCACCGTGCTGCCCCGGGTCCCTGTGAGACAGCAGTGTGTCACTGTGCTGCCCCGGGTCCCTGTGAGGCAGCAGTGTGTCACCGTGCTGCCCCGGGTCCCTGTGAGACAGCAGTGTGTCACCGTGCTGCCCCGGGTCCCTGTGAGACAGCAGTGTGTCACTGTGCTGCCCCGGGTCCCTGTGAGACAGCAGTGTGTCACCGTGCTGCCCCGGGTCCCTGTGAGACAGCAGTGTGTCACCGTGCTGCCCCGGGTCCCTGTGAGACAGCAGTGTGTCACTGTGCTGCCGCGGGTCCCTGTGAGACAGCAGTGTGTCACTGTGCTGCCCCGGCTCTCTGTGAGACAGCAGTGTGTCACCGTGCTGCCCCGGGTCCCTGTGAGGCAGCAGTGTGTCACTGTGCTGCCCCGGGTCCCTGTGAGACAGCAGTGTGTCACTGTGCTGCCCCGGGTCCCTGTGAGACAGCAGTGTGTCACCGTGCTGCCCCGGGTCCCTGTGAGACAGCAGTGTGTCACCGTGCTGCCCCGGGTCCCTGTGAGACAGCAGTGTGTCACTGTGCTGCCACGGGTCCCTGTGAGACAGCAGTGTGTCACTGTGCTGCCCCGGGTCTCTGTGAGACAGCAGTGTGTCACCGTGCTGCCCCGGGTCCCTGTGAGACAGCAGTGTGTCACCGTGCTGCCCCGGGTCCCTGTGAGACAGCAGTGTCTCACTGTGCTGCCCCGGGTCCCTGTGAGACAGCAGTGTGTCACCGTCCTGCCCCGGGTCCCTGTGAGACAGCAGTGTGTCACCGTGCTGCCCCGGGTCCCTGTGAGACAGCAGTGTGTCACCGTGCTGCCCCGGGTCCCTGTGAGACAGCAGTGTGTCACCGTGCTGCCCCGGGTCCCTGTGAGACAGCAGTGTGTCACTGTGCTGCCCCGGGTCCCTGTGAGACAGCAGTGTGTCACCGTGCTGCCCCGGGTCTCTGTGAGACAGCAGTGTGTCACCGTGCTGCCCCGGGTCCCTGTGAGACAGCAGTGTGTCACTGTGCTGCCCCGGGTCTCTGTGAGACAGCAGTGTGTCACCGTGCTGCCCCGGGTCCCTGTGAGACAGCAGTGTGTCACTGTGCTGCCCCGGGTCCCTGTGAGACAGCAGTGTGTCACCGTGCTGCCCCGGGTCCCTGTGAGACAGCAGTGTGTCACCGTGCTGCCCCGGGTCCCTGTGAGACAGCAGTGTGTCACCGTGCTGCCCCGGGTCCCTGTGAGACAGCAGTGTCTCACTGTGCTGCCCCGGGTCCCTGTGAGACAGCAGTGTGTCACCGTGCTGCCCCGGGTCCCTGTGAGACAGCAGTGTGTCACCGTGCTGCCCCGGGTCCCTGTGAGACAGCAGTGTGTCACCGTGCTGCCCCGGGTCCCTGTGAGACAGCAGTGTGTCACCGTGCTGCCCCGGGTCCCTGTGAGACAGCAGTGTCTCACTGTGCTGCCCCGGGTCCCTGTGAGACAGCAGTGTGTCACCGTGCTGCCCCGGGTCCCTGTGAGACAGCAGTGTGTCACCGTGCTGCCCCGTGTCCCTGTGAGACAGCAATGTGTCACCGTGCTGCCCCGGGTCCCTGTGAGACAGCAGTGTGTCACTGTGCTGCCCCGGGTCCCTGTGACGCAGCAGTGTATCACTG